>NC_067126.1:4242142-4417225 GCF_021347895.1 Acanthochromis polyacanthus | reverse complement strand
TATGGATAAAAGAGCATCTTCTAGACCACTAAACAACAGAAGGAGTAGAAGTAGAAATAGAGTTAAACACGGAATCATAAAAACACCCGATAAAATAGTAAAAGAACCCAAATTTGCCATCCAGAAAGGAAAAAGAACAAGTGGAAAAAAATGAAATAGAGGGCAAAACCATAAAGAGAAGGCTAAAAATATAACAGTAGCAATGATAGAGAATAAAATTAACCAATAAAATAACAAAAAAATATGTGAATTGGACAGCAAATATAAGTGATAAAAATAGATGGTAAAACCATAAACAAAGAGGTATCTAGAGAACATCTGGAGCGAACAGCTGCAGGTGGAGGAAGAGGTACGATTTAAAGAACGTCTGGAGAGAACAGCTGCAGGAGGCGGAGGAGGAGGTATCTAAAGAACGTATGGAGAGAACAGTTGCAGGTGGAGGAGGAGGTACGATCTAAAGAACGTCTGGAGAGAACAGCTGCAGGAGGCGGAGGAGGAGGTATCTAAAGAACGTATGGAGAGAACAGTTGCAGGTGGAGGAGGAGGTACGATCTAAAGAACGTATGGAGAGAACAGCTGCAGGAGGAGGAGGAGGTATCTAGAAAACATCTGGAGAGAACAGTTGCAGGAGGAGGTGGCCACCATCTCTTCTCTAGAGGTCCACATCCTGAAGGTTCCTGAGTTGATCTGCTGCATTAAGACGCTGTGGAGGTGTGAAAATGAGGAACTAGTGCAGTAAAAATAGATGAATGCAGCAGAACGTTGAACGCTGGTGGAAAACAAGCGACTCTGAGAGTTGTGGAGCTGAAAGCAGACAGATGGAGGAGATGGTTTTCAGTATCTCCATCTCCAGCGATGGCAGGAGGCCAGACTAGCAGACTGGGATCCATTCTGGGCTCCTGGTGTGAAGTTCTGCCTCATTTATTCTGTGATGAATCCATCAGCCGTCTCCTGGACTCACAGAGGAGAACGTTAGCAGAAATGTGGAGATGGAACGGGACACGATTCCTCCTCAGGCTTCATTTTCAATCATTTTGCTGTTTTTTTGTTTCTTTTTTGTAATTTTCAATATTTATTTGTTATTTTTGTCTCAATGGTTTTCATTTTAGATCCGTTTTTGTTATTGTTGTCAGAATTTTTGTAATTTTCAATATTTTTTTGTTGTTTATCTCCTTTTTGCTGTTTTGGATGTTTTTGTTGTTTTTGTGAAATTTCTTTGTCATTTTTAATTTTGTTGTTTTTTGCTGAAATCTTTTGTCATTTTTAATCTTTTGTTTGTTTTTTATCTATTTTTGTAATTTTCAGTCTCATTTGATGCTTTATGCCTGATTTTTTGGTCATTTTCCATCATTTTTGTTGTTTTTTTTGTCAATTTTTTTTGTCATTTCCAATATTTGTGTTTTGTTTGTGTCATTACTTGTGATTTTCAGTCTCTTTTTCTGTTTTCTTTTAATTTTTTGGACAGATTTTTAATCATTTTGTTGTTTTTGGTCTCATTTTGGGGGGGCGGGGTTGATCTCTTTTTGTTGTTTCAGTCTGTTCACTATTTTTTCAGATTTTTTGTCATTTTCAATTCCTTTTTGTTGTTTTTGCCTAAATGTTTGTAATTTTTAATCTATTTTGATTTTTTTCTCATTTCCAATCTTTTTGTTGTGTTTTGTGTATTTTTCTTCTTATTTTTAATCTTTTTGTCGTATTCCACCCACCACCCGTCTCCTGAGTTCATAGAAAGACAACATTAGCATAAATGTGCAGACTTTTTTAAACATTTTCAGCCAAATCTCCACCGGACATCAGAGCGTTCCCTAAATGAGCTTCTAATAATTCCTCTTCATGCTTTATTTTCCTGTCGGCGCTGCGTCCACGGGCTGCAGGAAGCATTAGTAACACTGCTGCCGACTTTCTTTCCTCCTGTTTTTTTTTTTTGCATTTGTGATGAGGCCTCCCACTGCGTCTCTTTAAAGCAGCATTTCCCGGCCGTGAAGCCGCTCTCAGTGGGGAAAGTCTTTCCCAACCTGCAGCGGAGCACAGCAAAGATTTGAAGAACGCTCATTTCATGTGTTTTATCGAGAGTTTTCAGGCGAGTGAAGTGTGTTTGCTATGGGAGGGTGTGAAACGTGTTCTCCTGCAGCCTAATGGAGCATTCAAAGAAGCCATGACATTTGTAAAGAGTTGACACACCACTGAGATGTTGTAGACCTTCTACACCGTCATTGGTAGACTTCCTTTGTTAGGCCCACCTTGCTAGTCAAAGGTTGGACGTCCTGCTGCCTTTAAAACTGCCCTCATTCTTGGTGACAGACTTTCAACAAGGTGTTTCTGCTCCATACTGACATGACAGCATTACATAGTTGGTGCAGATTAGCCGGCTCCATGACGCCGATCTCTCGTTCCACCACATCCCAAAGGTGTGTCATACACAGGAGGTCCTCGCTTTACGACGTCCTCAACCTACGACACTTCAGCGTTATGTCGGGACTGGTTACATGGAACTAGTTGACGGGCAGAGCGGATTAATACGTCGTAACGTGGCGCTATGAGACGGCTTGTTTCCATTCTCCTGTTGTACTCCACCTTGGATTGTGCTACGTTCACTAACTTGTAACTTGTAAAATGTCTCATACATGCATTGAAGTCGTTGGTATTCATGAGTTTTCTGAAGAACTGATTGACATCATGATGCACAGGACAGCTTTGTTCACATTTTCACCGAGTTCCAACCCCCTGTATTGGAAATGATGATGTTCAGATGGAGAGCAGAAATCACAAGTCAGCAAATGGTGGCTGAGAGTTAATGAGGTTCTCGATGTAGAACGTTGATGGACATGTTACGGTTCAGGACTGTATTGTTGGTCATCCAGAGCATAGCAAAAATGATAATGATAATAATAATAAAGTAATAATAAAGCATAATGCTTCTATAGCACTTTTCAAGATGCTCAAAGTATCTTTGACCTTCTTGAAACTCAAGAAACTCAAAGTTTCTCTGACATTTTTGAATTTCAAGAAGGCCAAAGATTAATTGATTAACCTTATTATGCTCAGAAGAGTCATTGTTGATGTGAATAAACTGGAACCTTTCTGATAAATAGGATTTAAACCAGTCCAGTGCTGTCCCTTTAATGCCAATACAATGTTCTAGTTGCCGTAATAAAAGTTTGTGGTCGATTGTGTCAAACGCTGCACTAAGGTCCAACAAAACAAGAATAGAGACCAGTCCATTTATCTGACGCTATGAGAAGGTCATTAGTCACTTTAACCAGAGCTGTTTCTGAGTCCATGGTGGCGGATGTAGATTTGGAAGATTGCAGTGTTTATTTCCCCCCAAAAATCCAGTCAAAGCATGAACAGACAGACGCACCAGAAAGACCAGACCAGCAGTAAATCTGATCATACTTGAGACAGATTTAACACAGACTTTCAAACGTTCAGTCAAACGTTTAAGTTATTTCTGGATGAATTTGGTTCCATGAAGACTCTGGTGTTCATTCCTACAGCCAACAGCACGACATTTGATGAGTTTTACTGGACATTTTTCAATAAAATTTGGGCATATTTTAAATAATTTTAAACAAATTTTGGGCAAGTTCGTGTTCTAAGTTGTAATTTTGCTGAAAGTTTGAGTCATTTAGAACACATCATGAGTATTTCTGGACGAGGTTTCAGTAATTATGACTGAGTCTGAGTGCATGAAGACTCTTGTGTTCACTCTTACAGCCCACAGCAGAACATTTAATGAGTTTTATCCAACATTTTAGAGTTTTCAGCTCCGTTCAGACAATTTTTGAACAAATTCTGAGTAATTTTGAACTAATTTTGAGTCGTTTTGGACACGTTTGGGTGCAAGAAAACTCCTGTGTTCACTCTTAAAACCAACAGCAGAACGTTTGATCAGTTTTACTCAACATTTTACAGTTTAACTCATTTTGGACAATTCTTTCACGTATTTGGAGTAATTTTGAACAGATTTTGAGTATTTTTGGATATTTTTCAAGTTATTTTGGATGAATTTTAGTGAAGGAAGGCCAATATTTGGACTGCTGCCTGCCTACATTTGTTCCTGAACTGCACAGAAAGGCGCTGATCTTTAGAAAGACTGGAAACTCATCAAGTTAATCTCACTGAGTGCTTGTTTTCATGATTTGCTTGTACATATAATCTTTTTTGCTGGTGTTTTAATGGTGTTTTAGCTGTAATTATGTGTTGCATTTGCTGCTGCTTCTCTTGGCCTGGACTCCCCTGAAAAAGAGCAATAATATCAGGTCTAATAATAGTAATTACTGAGAGCTGTGGTGAACTCTGCAGCCGTCTGAGATGCTTCAAAGCTGCGGCTGCTTTAAAGCATCTCAGACGGCTGCAGCAGCATCCAGATCAGGTTGCTGGAGCGTTGAGAGCATCTCTTTGTTATCAGGAGGAGATGTCCTCAGAGAGGATGTGGCCGCCGTTATCTCTGTCACCTGACACACAACAACCAGCTGTGATACATCGGCCCGCTTTATCATCGCGCTTTTCAAACACAGCAGGCCAAATCTGCGAAACAACACCGTGTTATTTCCGCGGCATCAGATAGCCGGCCGGTGATTCATTACAGAAACACGCAGGCTTATCACCGGCAGCACAGAAAACCGGAAAAAGGAGGAAAATATGTGTGAGTTTACATGATTCCATCGACCCGGCGTGCATCTTAATCGGCACAAAGACGAGAAAACAGGTGACTGAGGCGGCTTTGTGTTTGCTGGAGGTCAGCGCTCGGCCCTGAGATGACGCCTCATTAAAAGCTGCTTTTCTTCCCTCCTCCACCTTCACGGGCGGGAAAAGAGCGCCGTCCTTCACCGCGGCCTTCCACCCGCCGACGCCCCGACACGCCGTCTCCCAGCATTTCATTTTTCTGCACAACGGCGCCGAAAGCCAATGAGGTTATTCCAACCAAAGCCGGTGGCACAATTCAGAATGTCATCATTGAGGAGGAGCAGAATGTGAAGAATTCAGCTCAGAGCGATTCGAATAAACGCAACCTGAAGAGACGGGAAGGAAGAGAGACGAGAAATTACTTCAGAATGACGCTTTACAAAAGGAAAGGAGGCTGCAAAATGAGCAGTTTAGTCTAAATATTCACACCTGAGAGGATCCAAGGCCTGCTCGTGTTAGGAGACGACAAGCTGTAAATTTACACAATATGAGTCTTTTTAGACACAATAACAGTCTTTTTGGACACATTTTGAATATTTTTAGACACATTCTAAGTATTTTTGGAAACATTCTGAATATTTTTGGACACATTCTGAATGTTTTTGTACACATTCTGAGTATTTTAAGACACATTATGAGTATTTTTTGGACACATTCTGAGTATTTTTGGACACACCAAGAGGGTTTTTGTACACATGCTGAATGTTTTTGACACATTATGAGCAAACAGCAGAACACTTGGTGACTTTTAATGGACAGTTTTAAGTAAAATGTGGACATATTTTCAGTAATGTTGGACACATTTTGGTGCATGAGGACTAACATGTTCACTCTAACAGCCAACAGCACAACATTCAGTTTGCTCTGCTCAACATTTTAGAGTTTCACTTCAATTTAGACAATTTTTTTTGTAAATTTGGCACAAATTTTGTGTAAATAGGAATGCATTTGAGTATTTTTGGAGAAATTTCGAGTCATTTTGGACAAGTTTGAGCTTCCCCAGCCTGATATCATAAAAAAGGCGTGTTTTTAGCGCACCAATCACTTTACATGTTAGCATTTAGTGTTTGTGTGAATTCCTGCAGCCCTCCCGTGTGGCTGTAAAACGCTGGCATGCAGAAAGCATAAATGTGTAGAAATGACAAGGAAAACGCACCAGAAGTGGCACTATGTGTAGGCGTATCTGCATGATATCACACACTGAGCAGATACTTCTGTTTTCTGAAATGATTTCTCAGAGTTGTGGACCTTTTTCTCTCATTGTCTGCAGCACCAGTTTGAACAAAGCTGCTTTTAAAGGAGCGACTGTGGACCAACTCAGCGGTGCAGAATTTGTCAGATAAAGAAGCGTTCTGTTTCTAAATGAAACCTTTTTTCTGACCACAACAAACATTTGCATTTAGATTGTTGTTCTAAGCCAAATGAAGGTAAAATAGTGAAATACCAGGAGCAGCCGCTAACAGTAATGAGGCTTCCTTTCACCCTGGGCAGGTCTGAGCAGCATCTGGAAGTGCAGCAGTTCTGCACTGTAGTTTTATTTTTAGTGGTTTGATTTGTCAGAGTTGCAGCGACTCGGAGGCGAGTCGGGTGGCAGGTACACTGGTCTGCACTGACAGGGCCGGTTATGGGGAAATGAAACCCTGTCGTTGGCCATTAGTGCCGCTCGAGCTGCTCTCTGTGGAGAAACGCTCCTATCTGGATTATTATTGGAGACGGTGGGAGGCGACAGCTGCAGGAAGACTTGACTGGCAGGACTTTTTATAGACGGCAGAGGTTTCATGGAGAACATGTCAGGTGTGACACCGGCGTGAGGGTTTTATGTTCATCAAACGAGCTCAGTGTTCGTTATGTGGAGCTGATTAGTTTCACTGAAGATCTCAGCCACAAAAATGACTCATTTCATCACAACTCCGGGTTTTAATGTGGTTTCAGGAGCCGTGGCCGAACTCAGAGGCTGCATTTGAAGGCGTCCAGTTTCATTAAGACGGAAAGACGTCAAGGAGTCTTTACGTTTTAATGACGACACGACAAAATATTCAAATTCTGATGAGTTTTAAGTCAACAAGTCAGCTATAATCAAGGTTTTTGAGTAATTTTGGACAAATTTGCAGTCAGAGAACACATTTCTAATCATGCTAGATGAGTTGGCGTGCATGCAGAGTGCTATGTTCACTCTAGCAGCCAGCAGCAGAACATTTGATGAGTTTTGATCGACATTTTACAGTTTTTAATTCCATTTGGACCATTTTTGTGGCATATTGGAAATTTTAAGTCACTCTGAATGACTTTTGAGTCATTTTTGAAAATTTTGGACAAACATCAGAACATTTACTTTGCTTGACATTTTAGAGTTTTTAGTTTAATTTGGGCATTTTTGTGTTATTTTGGACAAATTTTGAGTATTTATGACTGATTTTGATTCATTTTTGATGAGGTTTAAGTAACTCAGTCAGTAATTTTCAACAGGTTTTGGGGAGTTGGAGAACACATGTAGTTCATGAAGACTTTTATGTTCACTCTAACATCCAACAGCAGAACATTTCCTGTGCTCTGATCGACACTTTTTTCGGTTTTAAATTCACTTTGAACATTTGTTTAGTAATTTTGTACAAAGTTTAAGGAATTCAGGATGAGTTGAAAGTTGTTTTGGACAAAGTCTGACTATTTTTGAACCCATTTTGAGTCATTTTGGACACATCTGCATGAGCACATGAAGACTTGTGTATTCACTCTTCTCACCAACAGCAGAACATTTGGGGAATTTTGCTTATAGTTGAAATATTTTTGAGGTTTCGTGTCAATTTGGACAGATTTTTGGTCACTTTGGACAAGTTTGAGTACATGTTCACTCTTACAGCAGAACATTTAGTGAGTTTTTACTCAACATTTTATAGTTTTTAATTCCATTTGGACAAATTTTGAATTATTAATGATTAATTTTAAGTCACTAAGTCAGTTATCAACAAGTTTCTGAGTCATGTTGGACATATTGTGTCAGAACACATTGTCACTCATTTTGGACATGTTTTACTGCATGAAAACACTCTGACAGCTGACAGCAGAACATTTACTTTGCTTTATTTGACACTTAGAGTTTTTCTTGTGTCATTTTGGATGAATTTTGGGTAATTCCGACAAGTTCTGATTCAATTTTGATGAGTTTTCAATCACTCAATCAGTTATTTTCAACAAGTTTCCGAGTAATTCTGGACAAATTTGGAGTCAGAGAACACATTTTGAGTCATCTTGGACAGGTTTGAATGCATAAAGACTCTTGTGTTGACGGTTACATCCAGCAGCAGAACTTCTGTTGAGTTTTGTTCGTGGTTCAGACACTTTAGAGTTCAGCAGAAGCAGCTGTAGCAGGTAAGTAGAGCTGACAGACTGGGAGCAGGACTATCGGATTACACTTTGGAAAGTGAATCACCTGTCTGACTTGTAGTTGTCGTCTGAGGGTCTGGATGTTGTCACTGCTTTTATTTTACACCTCTGAGCTCTTCAGACGTGCAAAGCCCAATTAAAGCGGATCTTCGCCACGTGGGACCTTTAAAACGGGTTGTGTAAAGCCGTGATGTATGTTCAGTGTCACATTTTCTTTTTTAAAACCCTCGGAGCTCCGTTTGCATGAGTCCCTTTGGTTATAAAACCCAGAACACAGCTGCCTCCCTCTGATCCATCAGCGTATAAACTCTGATCTAAGAACTCATCTCTGAAGTTCACATGTCTCCTCCTCACAGCCTTCCTTCACTCCCTGCAGCTCCAGAACACCAGCTCACCTGTGAAAAGACTCAATGGGAAGATGTAATGTTGGAACATTTCACTGGCAACTACATCTGGGCAATTTTTGAGTAATTCTGTACAAATTTTAAGTCATCTGAGATTAGTTGAGAGTCATTTTGGACAAATTTTGATCACATTTTTAGTTCCATTTTGGATCAATTTTGTCATTTTGGATCAATTTTGAGTAACTGTGAATGAGATTTGAGCCATTTTTGACAAGTTTTTAAATCATTTTGGACAGATTTGGAGTCAGAGAACACGTTTTGAGTCATTTTGGACGAGTTTCAGTGCATGAAGACTCGTGTGTTCACTCTTACATGCAGCAGAAAAACATTTAGTTTGCTTTGCTTGAATTCTTAGTTCAGTCTGGGAAGTTCTGAGAAACTTTGGACACTTTTTCAGTAATTCTGAACACGTTCTGAATATTTTTCAACAAGTTTTGGGTCATTTGGTTAGGTTTGAGTGCATGAAGACTCTTGTGTTCACTCTAACAGTCAACATTTGGTGAGCTTTTGTTGACATTTTAGAGTTTTTAGTTCGATTTTGGGTCATTTTAACTACTTTTGAAGAATTCTGACAAGCTTTGGGTCATTTTTGATGAGCTTTAAGTCACTAAATCAGTTATTTTCAACAGGTTTTTGAGTAATCTTGGACAAATTTGGAGTCAGAGAACACATTTTACATATTCATGGAGGAGTTGGAGTGCATGAAGACTCTTGTGTTCACTCTGACGGCCAACAGCAGAACGTTTGAAGATCTCTACTTTGGCTGACACATCTTTGAGTTTTCAACTCAATGTAGATACCTTTTGTGTTGTTTTGAGGAAGTTTTAAGTAACTCTGAATGAGTTTTGAGCCATTTCTCACATGTTTTTAAGTACTTTTGGACAAACAACAGAAAATTTAACTGGCTTAGCTTGACATTTTAGAGTTTTTAGTTCCATTTGGACACTTTTTGTGTCATTTTGTGCAAATTTTGAGTAACTCTGACAAGTTTTGATTCATTTTCGATGAATTTTAAGTCACTAAGTCAGTTATTTTCAACAAATTTCTGAGTAATAGTTGGAGATCACACCAGGGTTTTGAGTGTTTATTTTGCCCGTAAGCATCTAAAAACACAACCACAAGGACATATTAACAAGCTAAAAAAAATAAATAAGACCATTTTAACCGGAGGAGGTGTTTAACCAGCGATTAGCTTTCGTTTTAATTTCTGCTGACGCTCTGTTTGGCTCAGCGGGGAACCTCGTCATCTCCAGCTGCAGCTCAAAAACACCGTTAACTCGTCTGGTGAGTTGGAATCGCCGAGGCTGATGTGCCCTGGTGCAGATTAATGCACAGAGAAGAAACCTCAGGGGGCTTTCGCTCCGCTAAATCTGATAGGAATAAAACTATTAGTCGTGGTGTTGCTCTGCTGCTTCATATTTAACATGTAGAAGTCACACATCTCCTCAGGTCTGATCAACTGAAACTTTGAGGAAATCAACCTGCTGGACTAAACATCACTCACATCTCAGACACCATCAGACTGATCACTTCCACTGTTTCTTTCACATATCAGAATACAATTACTTCATCTGGCTTTTAGACATTTTCTAAATGATACAAGGATGAATAAATTAAATCATCCATTTAAACCATGTGTCTAATGTGCATGTAGAAACATAGATATAGATATAATGTATGGAAATGGACTGAATGCAGCGAATCTGGAAGCTGCAGAGGTTTAACTAGTAAATATCAGAGGAAGATGATTAACTGATTAACCATCAGTGAATCCTCCTGCAAAGAACTGATGAGTCAAACAGAGATTTCATGGTTTTTCTTAACGGAAAAACCAACAAACACGAGCTGATTATTGAGATTCTATGACTCATAAGGTAAAGATTGGAAGCTGCATCGACTTGTCTTTCTGACTCAGACTTGTTTCTTCATCAGTCCACAGGTTCTTGATGGTTTAAGTCAGGACTTTGGGGAGACCAGTCTAGGACCTTCATTCTATCCTGATGGAACCATTTCTTTACCACGTCTGATGCGTGTTTGGACTCATTGTCTGGTTGAAACATCCAACTGTGTCCAAGATCAACCTTCTGCTGATGGTTTTAGGTTCTCCTGAAGAACATGGAGGTAATCCTCCTTCTTCATTATTCCATTTACTTTGTGGAAAGCTCCAGTTCCACAGAGCATGATACTGCCACCTCCATGCTTGATGGTAGGTTTGGTGTTCTTGGGGTTAAAAAAGATCCACCCAAGACAGTCTGAAACCAGAATAAAATCATTCCTACACCAGTTCAAAACATGTTTAGAACCAGTCAGAATACATTCTACAACCAGCCTTAAACGGTACAAAATCGTCACCAAAACCAAACCTGAACTACTCCTAAAAAAGTCCAATACCGTCTGAAACCAGTCCTCATTCAGGACCAGATACAGAGTAAAATAAATCCTAAACCAACTTTAAATCACATCCAAAACCAGGAGAACCAGGACTGAAACCAAACATAAACCAGTCCCAAGAAAGTCCAGAACCAGTCCAGCATCCTGTCTGAAACCAGTCCAGAAGTTCTTCAAGAAAGCTCCAGATCATGATACTGCCACCTGCATGCTTGATGGTAGGTTTGGTGTTTTTGGGGTTAAAGGCCTCACTTTCAGTTTTTGTTCCATCTGACCACAGAACTTTCCTCCAGAAGGTCTTTTCTTTGTCCATGTGATGAGTGGAGCTTTAAGGTTCTGCTTCTAGAGGAAGAACTTCCTTCTTCATGGATCCACTAGAACCCTGTGGACACTGACAGCTGTGTTCCAGCAGCTTCTCATCCATCCAGACCTGCTTTCTGATGGCTCCTGGTTGACTCTTGACCATCCTGACCAATGGTCTCTCAGCAGCAGGTGATAGTTTGTGTTTTCTTCCAGATGGTGGCAGCAACACAACTGGACCATGAACTTTATTCTGACAAACAGATGATTCTGGATCTGAAGCTGCTCTGAAATGGCTCCAAGTGATTTTCTGACTTGTTCAAGTCGATGATTTTCTTTTTCAGATCTTTGCTGAGCTCCTCAGACTTTCCCCCTGCAGTGTTTGAGTCTGAGTGGATCTAATGGTTCTGTTTAAACTGGATCAGAGTCAGCAGCTGTAGTCGACTGGAATCACTCAGGAGAAGTTAAGAGGTCATGAAACTAAGAACATTAGATTAATACAACTTTATACATAAACAAAACTGATTCTTCAAGCTGCTGTTAGCATATTTATGATCGAACTAGCACATGATTGTGGGTCTGAAGCTGCTTTCATATGGCTCAAAGTGGCTTCCATTATGTCATATGACGCCTGCAACATGTATTTTGTGTCACATTTGGTTCATTCTGTGTCTGATTTGAATAATTTTGCACCTTGTTGTTGTCATTTCATCATTTTGAGGTTTCATTTTGTTCATTTTCTGACTCTTTGTAGTCATTTTGCGTCTCTTTATGTTTGTTTTCGTCCTATTTCTTTCACATCTTGGCTGTTTTGCATCTCTTTGTAACTCTTTTTTCTGTTTTGTTTCCAAAGTTTCCACTCATCTTGTTGACATCTTTGACATCTTCTTTGTGTTTTTAAGTGTTGTTCTGTTCCATCTTTGTCTCTTTTTACCTACAGGTATGTATCAGTGGTGTTAAACAGTGTTTGTACAAAAACTTCCAGTCTGGATTAATTACTGTGTCGCTGCAGGCTGTAATCTGCTACCGAGTCCTTTTATCATCCGCTGATTGAGGAATTAAAAGTTTTTTGAATCTTTACATGATGAAAGAAGCAGTTTTTTAATTACTGGGAACGAGACGGAGCCGATGATTCCCAGATATCCGTCTCTTCTGTCTTTGAATAATCAGATGTTACATTTTGGTAATTTAACGGCCGACTGACAGGAAATTTTTATGCTTTCTACGATTAAACGGCACCACAAAAACACAGCCTTGAGGGAGATTGATGCACGGCACCTTTACTGAATCTGGATGAACTCCAGCTCAGAGTTTTGCCAGTTTTTAAAGGTCAGCAGCTCCTGAGCTTCTCCTGCTGCACTTTGGGAGCTGAGGGCTGTTTCTTTACATAACGGACAGCTGTAGGACACTCCCAGCGCTGCCGTCCGAGCGGCTCTGATAAACCACATGATGGATTGCGGTGTCAGTCATGCATGAGCGGCTCTCGGTCTGCAGCTCTGCAGAGGAGGCAGGAGTCAGCAGCTCCAGCCCTCCACCACACAGCCTAAGGTCACTGATTCTGCACTTTAAGATGCACGGGCTGCTGTGGCTTCCAGTGGACATTCTCCGGACAGAAGCGCTCCAGGCTGTTTTCTTATTCTTTTTAAATGTCTTCCTGAAAAAGCACATCCATGCAGCAGTAACAGCTCTCGAACCAAAAGGCCAAAGCTCGGCTCCACGGATCAGAGGCTCTTCAGAGAATCTTGATGCTCTTCTGAAAATCCTCGGTTAAAACGCAGCCATCAGCAGCCTTCTGACGTGGTGTTTTAACAGCAGTCAGGTTCTGTTCCCACTGCAGGGACCTCCAGAACGGGGAGGATTAACCCGACGGGCCCCAGGCCGTTTGCTGCCTAATTTCATTACCTTCACTTTGAAGCTGTTATCTGGTCATTATGAGGAACATGCAACAGCATCTTCTTCTTTATTCCTAGAATCCAGATCTTCCCTCATTTGATGTGCTAATACATGCAGAACATCGTAAAATGTACGGCACCATGAAATGACGCCAGCAGACATATCTGCTCATAAATGTGTTGGTGAGATGATCTGGAATCTGGAAATATCAGAACCAGGATGGTGAGAAACTGTAGGATGCAGAAAAAATGGAAGAATGTGTGCTCAGTGCCTGATAGAAATAAAAGTTATGACTGTACTCACTGAAATGTGAACATGCAAAGGTAGCTATTGTGTTCTGTTTATTTTTCATACATAGTGCTGCTACAGAGCAACAGTGAATTCTGCTGTTTATTTTGATATGATAGGAAAGCAGGGCTGTGAAAATGGGTGAAGAATTAGTAAAGATATGCAGAAGCAAAGCTACGACTGAGATATCTACAGATACGGAGCTATGATAAGGATAATTACAAAGCTCCGGTTCTTTATTTCTGGTGATACGTGCTCCATGTAACATGGGACATAACATGACTAAAAACAGAAATAACAGTTTCAGAGAGATGTAAAACTATGAAGACGTGACATGAAGCAACCACAATGGGACAAAAACAACCACGAGAAGACACAAAACGCCCCCATGCTACACCGTCAGGACGATGCATTCACTGGACCCAAAAGGATCCATGACATGATTTTTACCTGAAAAAAACACAAATGCATGCAAAATGTGTCAAATGTGACACGAGACTGCAAAAATGGGACAAAAACATCCACAAAGAGACACAAAACGTCCACCGTTCTTCACTGTCAGGACGATGCATTCATGGTCAAAATGAAGCAAATAAAAAACATGCAGACAAAATGGCAGCAACAAGATGGAAAATTATTAGAATCAGACACTAAATGGGCCAAATGTGACACAAAACTGCAAAAATAGAACAAAACAATCACAAAGACACACAAAATTAACAATGTGAGCCAAAAAAGAGACAGAAACTGAGCACGAGACAAAATGTTGACAATTATTTGACGTTTACTGAAGTCAACTCCAACTTATTGATATCAAAGAAGCTGTCGCTGTGTCTTTGATGTGTTTATGCAATGACAAGTTCATGAATTCATCACAGTTTAGAGGATGGATGCAGGTTGAACCTAGGATTAGATCTGAAGTCATTAAATGTCTAAAAACTGGAGCCTGGTCTGATCAAACTTTAACACATGAGATTCTACTGATGTTAGAGCCTCAAAGTTGGAGAAATGTGGACCAAAGACTGTGGACAATAACCAACTCCTATTTGAAAAATGTGCACTTTTTTCTTCCATTTTCAAGGCCAATAATTCAAAACGTGTCCAAAATTACTAAAAAAAAATGTCCATATAACTTCGAATCAGTCCAGACTGACTAAGAAATGGTCAAACATGACACAAATTTATCCAAATTGACTCACTTTGTTTAGATTAATATCAGCATAGCAAAGCATCTAAACATTGAAACCTTTTCTATTTTTTGGATCTGCTGGTAAATATTCTATCTGGACACACGTTGAGCTATTTTGGACACAAAATTACTGAAAATTTGTTCAAAATGACTCAAAGTGTATCCAAAAATACAGGAAAATAATCCAAAATAACTCAAATAAAACCTGTGCAAAAAGACTCAGAAAGTTTCCAAATGGATCGATCCAATATGACATTATTTCTGGGCTCAGATGGAACATAGAGCAGTGTGTCATCAGCATAGCAACGAATGTTATGTAACAGCAATAATGGATTCATAGCAGCAGTTTGGTACATCAACATATGTGGAAATATATATTGTTTTAACCCTTTAAGCTTCAGTCAATTCCAGCCATTTTCAGCACAAAAAAATCGCTAATATTCAATTTGTAAATAAAAATATGACGAGAAATACAGGGAATATTGGACGGGCATCGCGAGGTGCATTTCCTTGAAAACGACCGACTCGTGGATTATATACCGACTTCAGGACATGTTTTGGACAAAATATTTTCCTGGATTGTGTCATCTGGATGTAAAAGGTTGGATTATGGCCGTTTTTTGTGGAATATTTTCATCTGTGTGTAAAAATGAACCCAGAAATGTGAGTCGCGCTGTGTGCGTTGAAGCCGTGTACAGAGAAAGGATGGATGAATATTTGTTTTTGTCGGACAAATGTGTTTTTCTCACCCGCTGTGGTAATCACATCTGAAAGTGGTTTATACCGGTGGATTCATGAGAATCTAAGCTTTCCATCGGCGTATAGTGTTTGTATGATCACGTTTGCAGTTTCAGGCATTTAGCAAATTGCTTATGCAGATCTCAAAGTGTACCGCGGGCGGGACACTGACGCGTAACTGAAGCACAACGGGTTAAAAACTGAAACCTTTTCTTGCCAAACTTTAACACATCAGATTCTACTGATGTTTGAGACTCAAAGTTGGAGAAATGTCAGCCAAAGACTGAATTTTAGTAGAAAATCCATCCATATATATACACTTACAGGAACCTTATGGAGACAAAATACCATTGTGGTTTGACATTTTTGCACTTTATTCCATTGTCAAAGACCAATATTAATTAATTATTGTATTTTTGGATGATTTTGATCCATTTCAGATAAACTTAGAGTCTTTTTCTACAAATTTCATGGCCTTTTGGACAATTTTGAGTCATTTTGCATAAGTTTTCCATCATTTTTGGCAGGTTTCATGTCAACATATCTAGAAACTGAAACATTTTCTTGTCAAACTTTCCACACATCAGATTCTACTGATGTTAGAGCCTCAACAGTTGTTGAAAGACTATTTTAGTCGAAATATGGATCCATCCATTTACATACACTTACAGGAACTTTATGGAGACACTATTCAACCACTGTTCTCATGAAACAATAGTTTCTGTGCCGTCTGCTCACTGAGTCTAGCAACGTGTTTTCCAAACTTTGTGGAAATCTACGGCGATGTAAAACGAGTGCAGGACATTCACTCATGAGTGAAAGATAACAGAGCTGTGATTTTTATTCTGTGTTGTCACAGCACTCAGGATGTAAAGAGACTTCTGGAACTCTGCATTCTCTCACCTAAATAAAGGTAAATGCGCTATTAGATATCACTGCTCAGGAAGAAGCATACTCGGGGCGCAGACACTCAAAAGACAGAAACGTCTCAGAATAGAGACGTGATCAAAGGCTGCTCTTGGTAATGACGGTCTTATTTGCTGCCTTTTCAGCGCTGCACATTAAAGTAAACGTGGAGAAAGCAGAGAGCGAGTGAGTCGGCTGCAGAACAGTTTGTGCTGCAAACACTTTGCTGCTTGTTAAGTGCACACTGCTGAAAAAATCTCATCTCAGCTCATGTTTTGTGACGCGTTGCAGCTCCAGCTTCATTTCTTTAACACGCTGCACAAACAGAAAAGTGGACGCTCGATGGCGTCCAAAGAAGAAAGTCACGTCTGCAGGCCGACACCTGCAGCCGCCTTTGGTTTTCTGCTCTGGTCCGGAGCGACAACAGCTGGTCAGATCTGTGGATATTCATGGTCCAAGAAGCAGGAAATATCAAAATCGAAGCAGCAGACTGTCAAGAAACTGACAGAGCAGATCAGCGCTCCTCAGAGGATTAACCCTTTTCATTTTCCACCTCCTCCTAGCGCCACAGTCTCTGCTTCAACACCAGACAAATGTGACTTTTCCTTTATTTTATCACCAAACTCTGACTTCAGCCAAATCTTGTACCAGTTTTCAAATATAAATATAAAGTAGGTGTTTATAATAGTCTATGTCTGCAAACTGTGTTATGCTTTGAAAATGCAGTTTCAGTTTTAAATACGTTTCTAATCAGAGATAACTGTCAGTTAATTTAGTTCTTTACTGTTGCTACTTTTCAGCTGATTAATCATATATTAAATGGGGTCTGAGGTGTTGTGAAAAAGTCTTACTTTAACCCAAACCATAACACTTTTCTCAAACTAAGCAAGTAGTTCTGGTACCAAAGTCTTAAATTCCTCCCTTCTAATGTTCCAATGAGAAGTGTTTGTTTGGACGTCATAGTTGCACCTTATAGGGAGGAAAATAGGATTATTTCAAAACGTAATCCAATAAAAATGGAACTACCAGAGGCAAATGGTGTTCTTCAAGAGAAAGACTTAAAAACCGACTTCACAGAGTGTAGTTGAATCAACTTTACATATAAAGTTTTCAAGTTGTTCCACTGATATCAGATTCTCTAGAACTGGGTTCATCCACAACCTGGTTTAGTTTTACTTTCCCCTTTTTTGGATTTAATTTATTATTCTCACAGGTTTTGGTCCCCTATAAACACCAACATTTAGAACTCTATGAACATCTGGACCTCTATGAACATCTGGACCTCTATGAACATCTGGACCTCTATGAACATCTGGACATCGATGAACATCTGGACCTCTATGAACATCTGGACATCGATGGAGAAATAGCCCACATATTGTCACTACTGTTACATGTCATCAGACTCATTCTTTGATACTGTCTGCCATACCCCTCTTACCTCCTGTTACCCAATTGCCCTTTCGTTCTGTTGTTTTACATTTATTTACAACCCCCTCCCAATCCTTTTATCCATCCTCTGAGTTGTCCCTTTTGTCTTATCCTCTGTATTTGCATACAACCCCTCCCTACCCTTTGATCCATCTTCTGACATTCCTATAAAATGTGTGCCTTGAAAATGCTCTGGGTCGGCTTACCTTCACAGGCTCGTGCTCTGTGTTGGTAAGCCCACCGTATGCCGGAATACCAATAAACACTCCATTACAGCAAACTTTGCAGAACCAAGAGTGAAATTTCCTCAACAACCTCTATGGACATCTGGACCTCTATGAATACCAACATCTTCTTCTTCTTTAGGAGAAACACTTAAAAATCTAATTCCTAGAGTTAAATTGGTTCAACTTGCAGATAATGTTTTCAAGTTATTCCACTGATATCAAATTATCTAGAGCTGGTTTTATCCACAGGCTGTTTTAGTTTCACTTTCTGTTTTAGATTTTATTTCTTGTTGTCACAGTTTTTTGTCCATTTGTGCAGCAGCCTGGTCAGTCTGCACCATAACCTCACTGTTTTCCTGCTTTTGTTGTCAACTCCAGGATGAACAGTCAGGTATCATGGAATTGCATTTTTTCATTTTCACGTGTCACTTTACCCCTTAAAAACACAGAGGTTGATGAAAGTTATGCTAATTTATTTCACCTACATGTCATGCAATGAAGCAACAAGTACTAATTTGTTCAAAATGACTTAAAGTTTGTCCAAAACAATTAAAAAAACGTTACAAATAATTTTAAATTTGTCCAAAATGATGCAAAAAATGTTGAAAATGACTCTATTTTGATCCAAAAGTACATAAAATAGTCCAGATGACCTAAAACCTGTGCAGAAATACTCCAAAATTGTCCAAATACATAATTGTAGGCAGTTTGATGCATCAAAATATCTAAAAATGGAACCTTGTCTTGCCATGTTTGCCACACATCAGATTTGACTGATGTTAGAGCCTCAAAGTTGGTGAACTGTTGACTAAAAGTCTGTATTTTAGTAGAAATACGGATCAACAAGTCCACTGTTTGTCTAAGAAATACTTTCTAGATTGAGCATCCACCACAAAATGCTCTAGATGTCTGTGATTCTATCCTCCAAAAATGTCTGTCAACCTCACCGAGTCCTTCAGGTAAAACAGGACAACGTACAATACCGAGAACCTCCTTAACCCGTTAAGCTTCAGTGTACCGCCGGCGGTACACTTACTAATTTGCATAGGAATTTCAAGAATGTCCGACGGGTGCAAACGCGATTATACAAACACTATACGCCGATGGAAAGCTTAGATTCTCATGAATCCGCCGGTATAAACCACTTTCAGATGTGATTACCACAGCGGGTGAGAAAAACACATTTGTCCGACAAAAACAAATATTCATCCATCCGTTCTCTGTACACGGCTTCAACGTACACAGCGCGACTCACATTTCCGGGTTCATTATTACACACAGATGAAAAGATTCCGCAAAAAACGGCCATAATCCAACCTTTTACATCCAGATGACACAAGCCAGGAAACTATTTTGTCCAAAACATGTCCTGAAGTCGGTATAAAATCCCCGAATCGGTCGTTTTCAAGGAAATGCACCTCGCGATGCGCGTCCAATATTCCCCGTATTTCTCGTCATATTTTTTATTTACAAATTGAATATTAGTGATTTTTGTACTGAAAACGGCTGGAATTGACTGCAGCTCAAACATGTTCAGACGATCAGCTACAGCTTTAATTCCCTCGCTCATGCACTGAATTTGGGGAAAACTGCTTTCAGTTTTCATGGAAGTCAGTTTAAAACCAGGATTACAAACTACTCTGCTTTTAAATGTTTGTTTTCTCGTTCTGCTCCAATCTGCCTTCGAGGTTTGGATAAAAGTTGAATGACCTTCATTTCCAATAACACTCAGTAACTGCAATTTTATTTATTTTTAATGAATGCACCAGGGTTACATTTGATCTTGTTGTACAGCGTTCCTCTGCTCCCAGAGCTCCGGCAACACTTCTAACTTTTCCTGGAAAACTGTGTTCAGAAACTTCGACTCTTGAACTTTCAGTTTGAGGAAGAAAAAGAAGAAATTACAGGAAGAATAAACCTGAAGGTTTGGATGACTGAGAGTAAATTTCCTCTTTAACATCGTGTGATTTACAAGATATTAGTTTGTATATGTTTGCCAGCAAGTCTTCAAAGTTTTTACATTGTCGTCTGTTCTGTTGTTTGTAGCAGCTTAAGAACGATTAGAGACAGAAATGTGCGGATTTTTAAACCCTAATGAAGTGTATTTGATGAATTAGTATCTTGGCATGCTGTCAAAAATGCTTTTCCACTGAGAAGCGGGTGTATTTGTACACCTGAGCTTCTGTAAAGCATCCATATGATTCAGGCATGGACAGCTTGTTACAGAACGAGATGTTTCATTATTGTGTCTCCTTCTGATAATTATCCAGGTAATTCTGAGCACTGGAAGCAATTACAGCATGAAGCATGATTTAATAAGGTGATCCGCTCTGTTCCCACGTACAGAACACGGTGACCCTGAACTCCTGGTGAGAGCTTTTCAATATTGTTTCCTAAGAAAAGTGAAAACACTCGAGAGTCATGCTTGTTTGGGCTGTAAACTCGCTGCTTTCTTATACGAAGAAACCTGCTTCTACACTCAGATGTATGTTTTTCTGAAGCACCTTTCCTTGAAAAAACTGAAAACATAAACAGTTAATTAGTGGTTTTCTACTCATTAGGAGCTTTTGACTTTTTACATCAAACACCAACACCTAGACCTCTATGAACATCTAGACCTCTATGAACACCAACATCTAGACCTCTATGAACATCTAGACCTCTATGAACATCTAGACCTCTATGAACACCAACATCTGGACCTCTATGAACACCTAGACCTCTATGAACACCAACATCTGGACCTCTATGAACACCAACATCTGGACCTCTATGAACATCTGGACCTCTATGAACACCAACATCTAGACCTCTATGAACACCAACATCTAGACCTCTATGAACATCTAGACCTCTATGAACACCAACATCTGGACCTCTATGAACACCAACATCTAGACCTCTATGAACACCAACATCTAGACCTCTATGAACATCTAGACCTCTATGAACGCCAACATCTAGACCTCTATGAACATCTAGACCTCTATGAACATCTAGACCTCTATGAACACCTAGACCTCTATGAACATCTAGACCTCTATGAACATCTGGACCTCTATGAACACCAACATCTAGACCTCTATGAACATCTAGACCTCTATGAACATCTAGACCTCTATGAACGCCAACATCTAGACCTCTGTGAACATCTAGACCTCTATGAACATCTAGACCTCTATGAACGCCAACATCTAGACCTCTATGAACATCTAGACCTCTATGAACATCTAGACCTCTATGAACGCCAACATCTAGACCTCTATGAACATCTAGACCTCTATGAACGCCAACATCTAGACCTCTATGAACACCTAGACCTCTATGAACATCTGGACCTCTATGAACATCTAGACCTCTATGAACACCAACATCTGGACCTCTATGAACACCAACATCTGGACCTCTATGAACATCTAGACCTCTATGAACACCAACATCTGGATTTCTATGAACTCCAGGTTCTGTTTCCTACCAATGAGTCCACGTCAACATTTAGTCTAAACATCTAAAAACTGGAACTTTGTCTGGTCAGACTTTAAACACATCAGATTCTACTGATGTTAGAGCCTCAAAAGGTGGTGAAATGTCGACCAAAGACTGTATTTTAGTAGAAATTTGGATCCATCCATATATGTACACTTACAGGAATTTTCTGGGGACACATTATAACCGCGGTTTGAATATTTAGCAGTTTTCCCCATTTTTAAGGACCAATAATTATTAATTATAGTAGTTTTCTGACAACTTTGAGACATTTTGGACCAACACTAAGTCTTTACGGACATGTTTTATGGCATTTTAAACAACTTTGAGTCCTTTTGGAAAATAATTTGCATCATTTTTGACAGGTTTAACACCAAAAACCAACCTTTTCCTTCCATTCTTACCAACACGCTTCAAATGCTGCTTCTACACTCAGATGCATGTTTTTCTCCTTGTAAACGTGACTGTAAACTGTTAAAAAGTGGTTTTCTTCCATCACACGTCGCTGTCAGGAGGGACCACAGCACTGGCTGGAGTCCTGCAATCTGTACAAGTAAAAAGTACAATTCCAATTTTGGCAGCGAGTTTCGTTTCCATCTGCCAAATTGTCAGCTACAGACAGAAATCCCATTTCCTCTTTCCGCCTTACTTCCATGTTTACTCGGAAAAACCTGACGTCTTGAAGGAAACAGCTTAAAGACGGAGACGGCTGACTGCTAGACATTAAGATATGTCAAATAAAAACAGCAAAAGGAGTTTCTTTTCAGAGCGGCGGCTAAATGAAGCGGCGGAAAACAGTGCCAATTGTGGAAAGTAGGGCAGAACTTATTGAGCCTCCGAACTTGAGCTCTGATAAAATGTTTCCAAATGACTCGGTTTGTTTTGCTGTTTTTCTGTCTGTGAAATTAACTTGTGATGATAGTGTCATCCAATTACCCGAGAAGTTTACGAGCGGTGCGTTTTTTTAATGAACCCGGCTCGTATTAGAGACCATTGGCTGTTTGGGTCCAGCCTCTGAGCTGCAGTGTTTCAGGATGCTGGCTCGACATTATTCATCAGTAATTAATTTACTACGGCTTCAAAAGGAGTTGTGGAGGAGCCCTCTGGAGCTCCGTATCGCTGCACTCTGTCTTCGCCAGGACCCTGAGTGGGTTCTGGTCCTCCGGGGCAGATAATAGCCCCCTCTGGTTGGACGCCATTCACAGCTGGATAACGCCGGTCCCTGAACGCCTCCCGGTCGGACTCTGGAGTTCGTGCTCGGCTCGTCTGCCAGCGGCAAAGACAGACGGTGAAACTGACTCTGGCAGCCTTGAGGCTCAGCAGACATTGTGCAAACGCCGAAATGACACCTCACATTAGCTCGGGTCGGCAACCGGTGCAGAACGTTTCTGCCGGACAGCAACACAGCAGCTCATAGTGCAGGTTCAGTTCAGCACTCAGACACTAAGAGTCATTCAAGGCACCTGAACCCATCACTGTATTAAATACACAGCTGGAAAATGAAACAAAATGTGTAATTTAAAGATTTTGCTGAACCTTATTGCTTGCAACCTTTTTTGAATGTGTTTAATTTGCATCAAAACATGTCATCAGTTTCATATCAGGTCTTGTTTCAACTCAAATTGATACATTAGTTGGGGTAATTTAAGAAAAAAAGAGTCAATAACTTAATTTTTCCTTCATATTCAGGTCAAGATTTCCAGTCCAATCCTTTTCCTACTAAACACTGGAGCAACTTAATATCATAAATTTGCTTCACATCCTTTAAATAATGCTGAAATACTGATTGGAACAACTTCATTTTTCTTAGTAATTAATTTAAAAACCAAGAAACCTTCTTTTTAAGGGTTGACTTGACATCAAAATGTTGCATCAACTTAAAATCGTGACTGATTTCAACGGAAACATCTGCATTAGTTGGTTTAGAATTTAATTAAAGTTGACATAACTCAGGTCAGGAATCAAGTGGATCACATCCTTGTAAATAACATGAAATTACCAGTGGGAACAGCTTCATGTTTCTGAGTGATCACCTTCAAGCAAACAATGTCATTTTAATTAGAAGTCTTAAAACCACTCACACTGGTTTTTGTTGTCGTTCTTAAGAGTTTTATCAGCTAACCTTCATATTCAGTAAAAGCCATTCAAGGCACCTCATCCTACCACTTTTTAAAGACACGGCTGCAATTATAACTAAAATCTAATTTACAGATTTTGCTCAACCTTATCACTTGTAATTGTTTTTTGTTGAATTTACATTAAAATGTGGCACCAACTTCGTTTCATGTCTTATTTCAACTCAAATTGAGGATATGTAATTAAAATAAGGCTTGATAACCTAACTTCTTCTTCTCCTCGAGGTCAGGATTTCAAGTCCACTGGAGAAACTTGACCTTGTAAATTTGCATCACATCCTTGAAAAACTAGTTGGAACAACTAGTCTGGACACATATTAAGGTATTTTGGACACAAAATGACTGAAAATTTGTTCAAAATGACTCAAAGTTTATCCAAAAATACAGAAACATAATCCAATATAACTCAGATAAAACCTGTGCAAAAAGACTCAAAAGGTTTTCAAATGGATCAACCCAAACTGACATTATTTCTGGGCTCAGTTGGGACATACAGTAGGGTGTCATCAGCATAGCAGCAGACATTAGAACACCAGTTTAATTTGCAATTCCAAAATCACAAATATCATCCGAAAAGTTTCTGAGTGCAGATATTCTAAACTCAAACAACAAACAGAAATAATGGATTAATACCAGCAGTTTGGTAAATTAAATATATACATAAATATATATATTTAAAATAAACTGAAATCCTTTCTTGCCCAGCTTTCCACAGATCAGATTCTACTGATGTTAGGACCTCAAAAATTGGTGAAATGTCGACCAAAGACTGAATTTTAGTGGAAATATGGGTCCATCCACATTTATACACTTACAGGAACTTTATGGAGACACTAGACCAGCCTGCTGTTAAACTTCTGCACTTCTGTAATCATTAAAGGCCAATATTTATTCATCATTTTTGACAATACTGAGGTTTTCTGGACAGATTTTGAGCCTTTATGAACAGGTTTCGTGTGATTTTTTTTTACAAATATTAAGTGGTTTTTTGACAGATTTTGCATCATTTTGGACAGGTTTCATGTCAAAATATCAGAAAACTAGAACGTGTCTTGTCAGGCTGGCCATATATCAGATTCTACTGATGTTAGTGAGACATCAAGTGGATCATACATTAGTGTGTCATCAGCAAAGCAACGGATGTTATTCCACAAGTTTAATTTGCAAATACAAAATCATTACTGTCATATTGAGGAAACTAGTTGTTGCTTCCTGGAGCAAATCGTTTCTGAGTACAAATATTATAAACTCTGACAATAAACAGAAATAATCTGCTGATAACCTGGAGTGTCTGCAAATGGTCCAACATCTGTGTTCACCTCCAGTAATAAAGGCGACACAGCGTGAAGGTCCAGCAAACCATTATGGAAGCACGAGTCTGCAGCCTGGGGACGTTGTAATTTCCACGAGGCGTTGGACCTGACAACTTCTGATTTCGATATTCTTAGATCGTTCCCACCCGGGGAATAAATGTGTAAAAGCTCTCCTGAAGGTGAAGATAGAGGAGAGGTCAGAGGCTTCCTCCTACAGTATGCATGCGCTCAGTAAATTTTCATGAAGAAGGTTAGAAGAAAGCTCCTGGGGTGTCCAAAACGGGAAGTCTGGGCTCTCCAGGGAGCGTGAATGTGCTGTGCAAAGGCAATGTGTTCTTTTTTTGATTCTGATACTGAAAAGGTCCTGATGGTGAGCCAGGAAGGAGGTGACTGGAAACTTTAACGTTGATTAGATATATTTCCAAACAGGCAAAGTGGTTTAAATAATATTCCATTAAGATGATCGCTGGGTGATCCTGAAAACACTAAACTGGCTGCATGATGATAAAACGGAGTAATTGTTTTACTTCTTGAACCTAAAGCTTCATTAATATTCATTAGCATTAGCATTAGCCCGGTTATAATGGGTGCATTCCATAAAAGGTCATTAATAACCCCCGGGGAGCCGTGAAGAACATCCCAAATAAAAAGCACAGCAGCGTGGTCACTGCTTGTTGGACGTATGAGCTGCTTCGAGAACAACAACAGGGTGAAACATAGTTCAGAAACAAAGATTTACCGTAGCAGGCCTTTGGTAAGAAGAAGAGAACAAACACTGAAGATCAAAACAACCACAGATCTTGTTTTTTTCTGTTTTTTTTGCAGAGCTCTCAGGCCTCTGAAAGGACAGCAGCAACACTTGTGAGGGGTTGCAAACACAGAAGATGACAGAGAACTCAAACTACTTGAGACTGAGAAGGTCAGGACACGGCGGTGGAGGGCGTTCAGATGCTTGAAGTGTCCAGTTTTTTGTGTATGTAGACATCATATTCTGACTTCAGAAACAGCGTCTACCAGGAAACTGTTCTTTCTCTGCATTCTGATCCATTTCAGCAAACCAGAATCCCAGAATTCACTAAGCTGTGGCATCAATTTTCAATCAAATGAGGGAAAAAAACAGTCCCATTCAATCTGCAACTACTCTCACATCTTTACCACATGAAAACTGGACTGATCTTTCAACGCGACTATACGTACCGACAGCTTTTTAGTGGACGTGAAATAGCTTTTTACAAACAACTGGAACACACATTTGTAAATAGGGGTTAGAAATTCTTAAATTAGATAATCAGAAAGAACTTGTTAGCCTCAGTTTTACTCAGATGTTTATTTTTTATTATCTCTTTACTCTCCCTACAACATTCATCCATCCCATCAATGGAGACATCTGTAAACGTTCATGAAGACCAACACTAACTAGCTGTAATAACAGTAGTAGTGTAAAAAAAACAGGATTTTCATGCTGGACAACAGTCTCAAACTGATCTAATCCAAAAAAATCACTGCCATAAAACCCACGCAGTATCTATAAATGCAGATATCACACTGTTTTTGGATAATCCTGCACAGATTCTATCAGGAAGCTGTTCCTTCTCTGCTTCTTGATCCATTTCAAGCAGCCGTTTAAGGAGTATTTAGTTATAGGCTGTAGACTGTAAAGTTTCTGTCTGAGTATTTTTTTAATATAATTCATTTGCAATTAAATGCATGGGATAGGGTTTAGGGCATCTAAAGCAGCAAATCTTCTGAATTTGTGTCACAGCTTTCAAAGACTTTGGGATGTGGATGTAAAAAACGGAACAGTGGCCTCAAAGAAGACCTAAAGATGGAGGTTGTTCGACTGGAAAGTTATAATTATGTGGCAATATCACAAAGTAAGAGCCTGAATTTACAACTAAATAAGAAGTAGGGCATTTTTAACAATCTCTCAGAGGAGTACGGTAGCTTGGCACCATGCAGGAACAGCTAAAGTGGACTAAACCGGAGAGGAGTTGGCTGCAGTTCCAGGATGTTGCCGGTGAAGTGAAGAATCGTGGCCGACGTTCGACTGGATCTGGATTGGTAGATGATTCTCAGGTGTGGAGACGAACTGACAGCAGGAGACAGAACCGAGAGAGGAGCAAACTGTCGCCAATCATCATTACTGAAGACGATCCAAGGATTATTCAAAGTGGAAAACTGAGCTTGAAACACTTGTGGAAGAACAACTTAGTCACCCTGAAGAAACTGAAAAACAACCAAAATAAAAAGTTTACAAGGATGGCAAGTCCTTTCATTCTTCTGCATCCTAATTAGTAAATGAAACAACCCAACAAAAGCAGCGAGGAGAAGGTAAAATTTGCAGTTGGGAGCCTCTAATACTCGGAGATCTCCCGCTGATGTTGACTGACTTCAATGAGCTGCAACTTGGAGGCACAACAGGAGTCCTAATGATGGAAAGCACTTTTGTTTAGACCAAATTAAAGCTTTCTCAGGTATTTAAATGGGGGTTTGTGGTATTCTGCTGAATAAAACATCATACTTTCTGCAGATCAGCTCATACGAATGTGACAAAAAGAAAATAACAATAACAATAACTGCCATGGAAAATGGTTTTAAGTGGGGTGGATTGAAACAAATTCTATCTTTGTAGCAGCTAGCAAAGAGCGCACCATAATCTAATACTGCACATAATAATTATCATCTTTATTTATGCTTTCTACAACAAACCCTCAAGGTGCTGGACAAAAGAGACATTAAAGGATGAAACCAAAACAACAAAAGACCAAAACTATTAAACTGTAAAGTAGATGACCACAATCCAACGGATAAAGACAACAAAGTGGACCACTATGGAAAAAGTAAACAGGGAAACTGTACTGATCCTTCAACTCGACTATACTGTACGTACCGACAACTTTACAATAAAAAGAAAACGTCCTTTTACGAAAAACTAGAACACACGTTTGGAAACAGGTTACAAATTCTCTATTTAGATAATAAGAAATAAGATCTTTAATAAGTGTTAATAAGATCTTTTTTGCCTTAATTATACTCAACAATTGCTTTCTTGGCTGCTTAGAGTCTGGTCCATGGAGATTTAAACGTCCATGAAGACGTCCACACTAACTAGCTGTGACTACAGAAGCAGTAAAAAAAAAAACAGTATTTTCATGCTGGACAACAGTCTCAAACTGATCTAATCCAAAAATCACTGCCACAAAACCCACACAGTATCTATAAACGCAGATATCACACTGTTTTTGGATAATCCTGCACAGCTTCTACCAGGAAGCTGTTCTTTCTTTGCTTTCTGGTCCAGTTGATCCAATGAAACGAAGGGGAATAAACAACTGTGTTTAATCTACAACTACTTTACAACAGGAAAACTGTTCTGACCCTTCATCTGGAGTATACGTACCAACAACTTATACAGTCTTTTAGGAAATACTACAGCACACATTTGGAAATAACACACACAAATCTTGGTCACAGTCTCCCTTTAAGAGCTAAACTCACACAATGCTCTCGAAAGAACCGCAGTTTAAACTTCAATTTTTCTGGTTTGAAAGACAATTCAGAAAAGATATAAAGAGACGGGTTTAGATGAATAACATTCAGAGCCTCATGACCCGTTTAGACTTTAAATACTGTAAAAAATGTCGGAACTACAGAGATCCTAAGATGGCTGCTTCTGGTCATCGTCCAGCTGACTTATCATTCAAATCAGTGGGGATTTTTGATGCATTTTTTTAGGAATTTCGTAAAAACCGTAGGACAAATCTGTACCAAAAGTCAGAGCACACCATTGCTAGTCCAGCTACATGTTTTGATGCATAACTGACATGGGTTTTCTCAAAGCTGTTGGAAAAGTTAGATGACAAAATCACGCTGGAAGAATCTATAATAAGAATAAGCCTGAGAGATATTGTAAGTGAGCGTCAACACGTACAAATGGGCACATTTAATTAAAACAGGGTAAAGATCCACATGTGAAGCCTTCAACAGAGCAGTTCCAGTTCTGTGAAGAGTGAAAGAAGCCTGATTGCAATCTGTCAAAATCAGATTTTCATTCCTAAAAGCAGTCAGTCATTTCTTATCTGTGTATCTGACATTAAAAAAATGTGAGCTTGGAAATGTGTCTAATGTTAGATGAAACAGTGGGATCAATAAGAGGTTAGACGGTGCTGTGTTTGAAGGCACGGGGGAGTACAGCAGTGAGTACGGAGTGATTTACATTAATTAAAATATCTGGACTAACTTTGAAGATGAGGAACGGCTCATTAACTGGCAGGTTTCATGAGAATCAGAGCAAGGGCTCATCTCGGGAGGCTTCTCATCTCCTGGTTCCTGAAATGAAAGAGGTCAGAGGTGGGAAATAGAAAGTCTGGTGGGAGGAGGAGGGTTGAGAAGAGGGACGAATGGGAGAGGGAACGGTCAGACTCACCTGTGAAGGTAGAAACAGGAAGCAGGATGGAATATGCCTTTAAAAACATTAAGCGCTTGGACAAAAAGTTATAATTTGGATGGAATACAGATTTAAAACCTTAAGTATCTGGACAGGAAATAGTATTTTTGGTTAAATAAACCTTTAAAACATTAAGTATTTGGACAGGAAGTAGAGTTTTTTTGGTGAAATGAGCCTTTAACACTATAATTCTTGTTCCTCTCACGATAACTTTTGTTAGAAAGTAGTATTTTGCATGGAATCCACCTTTAAAACATCAAGTACGTGGACAGGAAGTAGTATTTTGGATGGAATACAGATTTAAAACACTAAGTACGTGGACAGGAAGTAGTATTTTAGTTAAATAAATCTTTAGAACATTAATAATGGGACAGGAAGTGACATTTTTTGTGAAATAAACCTTTAACACTTTAACTCTTTTGTTAGAAAGGAATATTTTGCATGGAATACACTTTTAAAACATCAAGTACTTCAGAATCAGAATCAGAATCGGTTTTTATTGCCAAGTAGGTTTTTACATGTACAGGAAGTAGTATTTTTTGGTGACATAAGCCTTCAAGACTGAAAGCCTTTTTTTAGAAAGTAACATTCTGGACGGAATACACCTTTAAAAACATATGTACTTCAACAGAAAATAATATTTTGGATGGAATACATATTTAAAACTTTAAGTACTTGGACAGGAAGTAGTATTTTTTGGAGAAATACGATAGATAGATAGATAGATAGATAGATAGATAGATAGATAGATAGATAGATAGATAGATAGATAGATAGATAGATAGATAGATAGATAGATAGATAGATGTGTTGTGGATTATTTGAGGTGTGGTCTTAGATCACTGAACACAAAGGTCCACTAATCTTGAGGAGATCTTGGTTATTTTAATTTGTAAATCAAGTTTTTTTTCCTTTCTCTACATCTTTCTGAAGCAGCTTGAGAGTTCTGGAGGCTGAGTTTGCAATTTTAAATGACTGTTATTTGGCTGCAAATTCATAGAGATCCATTGACAGAAAGAACAAATCCATGAGACAAAATCTCAAAGAATGACTAGACAGATGACCTGCAGTGAGGAACATTTAGTTGTACTTTCAGGGGCTCAGTGGATATTATTCAGCAGCTTTGCTAGTATAACACCAGCGATGAATGTCACTGAATACAAGCACAACATGGACTTTACTCCTTCTGTGTAAATGCACTGCAGGAAACCCAGACATGCTTGGTTCATTTCTAAATCACAGCAGGGTTCCCAGGTAACACTAGTCCAGTGGAAATAGAACTTAAGAGATGAAGGATGCACCTTTTTCAGGCCAATTCACTCAGGACTAGTATTACCAGTGATATGTAATAATTATGGAGCTTATTCACGATCTAAGCTCAGCGTGAATTTACCATAGCTGTAATTTCTAAGGTTAAAATTCTGTTGCAAATTCATGTCATTGAAAACCCTCCATATTCCATCAAACACAGCAGTCCTGTGATGATATTAGCGTCATTTTTTAGTTTTTTCTGCACCTTCGCACTGCCTGGTTGCAGCTCAAGTGTTCTGGAGACTGAATTTGTGAGTATAAATGAAAGTTTAGAGCATTATGGGTGCAAATTCACGAGTTCAAAGGTGCTGGACAGCATGGAGATCCACCGAGATTTGGTTCTTCTGATGAATTTCCTCTTTCTGGCAAAGGATGATTGGATGGAAGACACCTTAAAAACGTGAAGTACTTGGACAGAAAGTAATATTTTGAATGGAATAAATCTTTAAAACTACATGTACTTGGACAGAAGGTCATATCTTGGATGGAAAAAAAACTTTAAAACGATATGTACTGAGACAGAAAGTACTATTTTGGATGGAATAAACTTTTATAACTGTATATACTTGGACAGAAAGTAGTATTTTTTGGAAAATAACATTATAAAACTATAAGTCTTGTGTTAGAATGAACTTTTTGAGTGTAATACACCTCCAAAACGTAAATACATGAACAGGAAGTAATATTTTTGGGTGAGATAAACCTTTAGTACTACAACTCTTTTGTTAGAAAGCAGTATTCTGGACCTTTAAATCATAAGTGCTTGGACAGAAAGTAGAATCTTTGGTTAAATAAACCATTTAAACTGTCTAAGTACTTTGACAGGAAGCAGTCAGTCAGTCAAGTGCCATGCCGTTCAGAGTAGGAGGTCATTCCTCTCATCTTATCTGATCTTTTGCTTTCTGAATTGTGACTGTTGTCTTTTCCACGTGTAGCCATGATGTCAGTCCGTCTGTCATTTTCATTCTCTGTCAGACTGAAACACAAAGTAGCATTGCGGATGGAATAAAGCTTTAACAGTATAACTTGTTAGATAGAATGGAGTGATTTGGCCTTTAAAACATCAAGTATTTGGACAGGAAGTAGTATTTTTGGTGAAATAAGCCTTTAAATGCTGTAACTCTTGTTAGAAGGTAGTATTTTAGATACTCTTTAGTTAGAGGGAAGCATTTTGACTGGCATGTGCTTTTAAAACTAAGTATTTCGACAAGAAGTAGTATTTTTGCTGAAATAAGTCTTGAACGCTGTAACTCTTTAGTTAGAATGCAGTATTTTGGATGAAATACACCTTTAACACCTTAAGTCTTTTGTTAGAAGGTAGCATTTCAGACATTTTCTAGTTAGAAGTAAGTATTCTGGCTGGAATATGCATTTAAAACATTAAGTATTTGAACAGAACATAGTATTTTTGGTGAAATAAACCTTAATTTTCTAATTGTTTAGTTAAAATGTAGTATTTTAGGTACTTTTAGTGAGAAAGTAGTATTTTAGATACTCTTTAGTTGGAAGGTAGTATTTAGTTTGAATATGCATTTAAAACATTAAGTATTTGAACAGAACATAGTATTTTTGGTGAAATAAACCTTTAATGCTATAACTGTTTATTTAGAAGGTAGTGTTTTAGATACTCTAATTAGAAGGTAGTATCCTTGCTGTAGTCTACCAGTAGACGAGGCAGCTGGTCTATAGAGGTCCGTCCTGTTCTATAGTGTCTCTATAGTATCAGGCTGCTGATTGGCAGACCCTCTCTGCTGCCGTTATCTGATCTGAGCCCACTTTCTGCCCGACAGCAGCAGAATCCAGCCGCTCTGACATCCAAGACTCTCCAGTTCTTCATCTTAATCACATCTCGTAGCCGCCGTTTGAGCTCCGGACAGAAGATTCTGCTCACAATCCCGACTATTTAGCAAAGATCGAGGCTTCACTCCATCAGGTCCAACAACACACGATTCTTTAATGACCAGGAAACGTGATCATTTGAGCGCATTTATGCAAATGGCGGCGCTTTGTTGGAGCGATAGCGGGCGGGCGGGGGATCTGCGGCGGCATAATCAGGCGTGTAAGGTCATGAGAAATGATGGAGCAGCAGTTCTGCCTCCCCTCCAGCCGGCGATGGAGTGTGCCACCTGGCTCATCTATCACAGCTGGAAGTGCTGAGACGGTGAGTGCTGCCAATAAACAATCCTCGCAAAAATGGAGCGCACAGAAAATCCACTTACAGGCTGGGAGAAGGCCTCAGCGGAGCCCATAACGCCGCATGTAGAGCTATGAACACAGCCAGCCCATTCAGCGGGCCAATAACGCCACGCCGCCGCCGCCGTGTTGTCTTTTCTCCGGCTCCATCAAATAATAAATAGATTGAAAAATACGACTCGGAGTTTGTGCACATGCATATCTTTAAGGCCTGTCGAGGGGCTTTGTGGAGACTGAACAAGCTCCTTTTAGTGTTTTAACCCTTTAAAGCCAGGAAAGGATTTAAAAGAAACACCTTCAAAAGCACAAAATGCACATGAGCAACAAAGACAGAAAACACAAACCAAACATCATCAGGCCACTATGAGATTTAAGAACAAGAAACCAGTGATGACTTTGAAAACATGATGTGAAACATGCTTTACGCCATGATACTGCCACCGCCGTGCTTCACGTCATGATGTAATTTTCAGCGGAATTTAAATTTAGCTTTTCACTTTTGACAGAAAGAGTAAATTTATAAATTATCAATAGATCAAACTCTCAAATTTGATCTTTTAATGGAAATATTTCACCATTATCTTTACAAAAACTCATCATTACATCACTCGTGGTTTTCAAAAATTCATTCTACCCTTTTTCAAACAGAACTATGACAAGTCCTGCCTTACTTACAAAAATAAGAGCCTTTAACAACCTCTTTTCCAGCACATGGTCTTAGTTTTTAATCTTTAACATTGTGTACTTCTGTTTTCTGCTGACATGCTGGAACATAATCCGCCTCTACACGTCTTATTTTTACCTCCCAGGCCAGTTTTCTCAGGTCAGAGCAGAATCATTGATCAGACCTGGAGCATGAAGCTAATTTCAAACTGATTTTCTATTCTGCAGATTCACTGTTGGTTCTGGATTAAGTGTCCTATAAACTACACAATCAACATCTGAACAAACATCATCAGTAGATTATTCTACGTGATTGTATGTTAAATCTGAGAACGTTTGTAACTCTTCTGCACTAATATGAGCTGAAACATCGTCACATCTTGATATAAACACTCTGTGTGTGTCAGTTTGAGTAGAAAGTTTGGATGTTTTCTTTTGTATTTATGTGGGAAGTTGCGGCTCTGTCAGCACTCATTTGACTTTATTATTTCATCGATTCAGCAGCACCCTCCGGACCCGTTTCCCTTTGCAGTTTTTACCTAATTGTATTATGAAGCAATAACTCCGATGGACCAAAATGAATTCTTTCGTTGTGTCTCCTCACCTGAGCAGAGCTGTGATGCAACTCGACCATAAAGTCTGACTCTCCGGGCTTTGCTTTATTTGTCAGTTGCTTCCTTTACAGCAACAATAAAAAGTCTTTGTCTCGCTGGAAGTTTTACCTTTTAACTTTTTTTCAGCACTGAATAAAGATCAATGTGTTTTGGCTTTTTTGACAGGAATTAAGAAAGCCATTCTTTCATGTCAAAGTGAAAACAGGTTTCTACAAAGTATTAAGTAGAAACATGAAATGTAAAATAAGTGACTGCTTACATAGCATTTCTGAGAAGCTTCGGTTGTTTGGTTTGACTCATCGTCTGGATGGAAAATACATCTTCAAGTCTCAGTTCTCACCTCATGATGCTGCCACCACCATGCGTCATCATGATGCTGCCACCACCGTGCTTCACAGTGGGGATGTTCAGTGTTTGTCTTCTAAACATCTACTCTGATGGACATAAAGCTCCATCCTGGTCTCCTCAGACCAAACAACCTTCTTCCAGGTGTCTTCAGAGTCTCCACATGTCTTCTGGTGAACTCTAGTCCAGATTTAATTGGAGCTTTTTCCATCAGAGTCTTTCTCTTTGTCTCCATAAAGCTTTGACTGGTGAAGAACGGACAACAGTTCTTGGATGAACAGTCTGTTAACATCTCAGCTGCTGAAGCTGGAACTCCTTCAGAGGAGTCATAGAGTCTTGGTGGCCTCACTCTCTAGTCTCTCAGGTCTTGAGGACGTCCTGTTCTAGTCAGATTTATTCATGTTCCATCTTCCTTCCATTTCTGGACTCCAAGAGGGGGGTATTTATGCAATTCTTTATTTTGCATTTTATCTTTGTTTAATTGACATTCCTTTTTAGAAATCATTTTTTTTCTGTTCTTTCACCCTAATTTATACATACATGTTTGTATCTGAACAACAGTAGAATAGTAAATAGGGCGTGACAGAACAATGTTTTGCGGAGTTTAAAGGAAACATAAAAACAGATGCTGCTGTTTTCTGAGCATTTCTTCATAGTTTCCATCTTTGCCTCCTCCGTTATCACGTCGAGCACACGGGCTGAAATGTTCCACAAACATTTCCTCGCTGAGTCGGAGGAAGGCGGTCGGCTGCAGAATCCTCCCAAGGTTTCAGTGACCAGAGCGGTAATGGAAATGCTGCATCACGTAACAACACAACAGGAGCATCCAGCCCATCAGAGGCCGGCCAAATGGGGGAACATTGTGCACAACATGCCTCCTGGAAGAGAAATTCACTCTGTCCTCTGCCCCTTAGAGAACAGCTGATTGTAGCGATGTGCAGGATTGATGCATTTCGTTGTGCAGGTGGGACATTTCTCAGGAAGCTTCTCTCATAAAAATGGTGATATTGTCAGGGAACCGTGTTTTTCACCAGTTTCAGAAGCTTCTGATGTTTTTTCCATCATCAGTAGAGATGATTAAAGGTTGTGCATATTTAGTGAAATGTAGTATGCAAAATTAATCCAGGAATGTGATTTCAAAGGTAGCATTCCAACTATAGACTATCGAATACTGAGGATTTCTTCAAAAAATCTCCCAATAAAAGTGTCTCATCCAGGTGTGGCTGAGAAAAAATGAACGTTAGTGAAAGTGAAACCAAAAAGCTAAAAGACGGAGGCTGGAAGAGTGAAGAACAGCTTTCAGATTGACTCTAATTTCAGCAAAATACAGCAAACGAAGGCTCTGAAACTTGAGCACTCTAGTGACCCATGTCTCAAATTTGATCTGTTTCTGTTAATTTTTCACAGTTATCTTGACAAAAACTCATCATTACATCACTCTTGGTTTTCAAAAACTCAATCTACCCTTTTAAAAACATTATTATGACTGATTTACTGACAAAAAAATGAGAACCTTTGATGATTATTTTTCGAGCAAAATGTCTACAATTCGTCAGGGAACCGTGTTTCTCAACAGTTTCCGAAGCTTTCAACACTTTTTTACATCATCAATTGAGATCTTTGAAAGTTTTGCACGTTTAATGAACTGCAATTTGCAAAAATAATCCAAAAAATATGATAGTAACAGCTTCTACTGCCACAATATGGTGAGCATTTACACCCCCTGTCAAAGGTATTAGGACGCTTTCTCATTCAAATGAATAAGAAAACGTCCTAAAACTTTTGACAGGGGGTGTAATTGATTTCAAAGTAATATTCCGACTACAAACTGTCCATCATCAAGGGTTTCTCCTAAAAATCTCCCATTGAAAGTGTCTCATCCAGGTGTGGCTGAGAAAAAATTAACATTGGTGAAAGTGAAGCCAAAAAAGCTAAAAGACGGAGGCTGGAAGAGTCGAGAACAACATCCAGATTTACTGTAATTTCATCAAAATACAGCAAACGAAGGCAACCAAAGTCTCAAATTTGATCTTTTTCTGGGATTTTTTTTATGGTTATCTTTACAAAAACTCATCATTACATCACTCTTGGTTCTCGAAAACTCAATCTACCCTTTAAAAAACATTATTATGACTGATTTACTGATAAAAATAAGGAACTTTAATGACTACCTTTCAAGCAAAATGGTTGTATTTCGTCAGGGAACCATGGCTTTCACCAGTTTCAGAAGGTTCTGTCAAGATTTTTAAAGGTTCTGTACATTTAGTGAACTGTAATTTACTAAACTAACCCCAGTAACATGACAGTGCCGGCCTCCAGAGCCTCAGTAGGATGAACATTTAATTTCAGATCGACAGTACTGAATCACATCATGTCGTCTTTGCATAATAAACTGGGCGCTATAAAGAGCTGAGGGGCTTCTTCATCCACTGCAGCTCCAGCTAGCATCCTGCTAACAAGTAGCAGAGCTGCTGCTGCAGATCAATGCGTCTAAATTATTGATGAGCTTGTTAATTGATTTCTGCAGCAGAGCATTGGGAGTGTGTCTGGTTACAGCTGACATTCAGGTATACTTCCTCAGGTGCTCTTTACCTTCTCTGGTTTTAATAATGCATCCATGCTGCATCTTTCTTTAAGGTGTTTGTCACCAGGAGAAGCTCCAGATGTGAACATCTCAGGTGATGATTGCAAAAGAGTGAAGTCACATGTTCCATAGGGCTTCCAATAAAAACAAAAAAGTAAATAAAACCACACATTTTTCCTCCTTTTTTCCAATGATGGTTTCCCACACAATGAAAAGTTCCTCTGATTGATATCTTATCTGGAAAATCTCCCTGTTACCATCATGATGCTGCCACCACCGTGCTTCATCATGCTGCTGCCACCACCGTGCTTCATCATGCTGCTGCCACCACCGTGCTTCATCATGATGCTGCCTCCACCGTGCTTCACATCATGATACTGCCTCCACCGTGCTTCACATCATAATGCTGCCACCACCGTGCTTCACATCATGATACTGCCTCCACCGTGCTTCACATCATGATGCTGCCTCCACCGTGCTTCATCATGACGCTGCCACCACCATGCTTCACATCATGATGCTGCCTCCACCGTGCTTCACATCATGATGCTGCCTCTACCGTGCTTCATCATGACGCTGCCACCACCATGCTTCACATCATAATGCTGCCACCACCGTGCTTCACATCATGATACTGCCTCCACCGTGCTTCACATCATGATGCTGCCTCCACCGTGCTTCATCATGATGCTGCCACCACCGTGCTTCACATCAGGATGCTGCCTCCACCGTGCTTCATCATGATGCTGCCACCACCGTGCTTCACATCATGATGCTGCCACCACCGTGCTTCACATCATGATGCTGCCTCCACCGTGCTTCACATCATGATGCTGCCTCCACCGTGCTTCATCATGATACTGCCTCCACCGTGCTTCACATCATGATGCTGCCTCCACCGTGCTTCACATCATGATGCTGCCTCCACCGTGCTTCACATCATGATACTGCCTCTACCGTGCTTCATCATGATGATGCCACCACCGTGCTTCACATCATGATACTGCCTCCACCGTGCTTCATCATGATGCTGCCTCCACCGTGCTTCACATCATGATACTGCCTCCACCGTGCTTCATCATGATGCTCCCTCCACCATGCTTCACATCATGATACTGCCTCCACCGTGCTTCACATCATGATGCTGCCTCCACCGTGCTTCATCATGATGATGCCACCACCGTGCTTCACATCATGATGCTGCCTCCACCGTGCTTCACATCATGATGCTGCCTCCACCGTGCTTCACATCATGATGCTGCCTCTACCGTGCTTCATCATGATGATGCCACCACCGTGCTTCACATCATAATGCTGCCACCACCGTGCTTCACATCATGATACTGCCTCCACCGTGCTTCACATCATGATGCTGCCTCCACCGTGCTTCATCATGATGCTGCCACCACCATGCGTCACATCATGATGCTGCCTCCACCGTGCTTCACATCATGATGCTGCCTCCACCGTGCTTCACATCATGATGCTGCCTCCACCGTGCTTCACATCATGATACTGCCTCCACCGTGCTTCATCATGATGCTGCCTCCACCGTGCTTCACATCATGATACTGCCTCCACCGTGCTTCACATCATGATGCTGCCTCCACTGTGCTTCATCATGATGATGCCACCACCGTGCTTCACATCATGATGCTGCCACCACCGTGCGTCACATCATGATGCTGCCTCCACCGTGCTTCACATCATGATGCTGCCTCCACCGTGCTTCATCATGATGCTGCCTCCACCGTGCTTCACATCATGATGCTGCCTCCACCGTGCTTCACATCATGATGCTGCCTCCACCGTGCTTCACATCATGATACTGCCTCTACCGTGCTTCATCATGATGATGCCACCACCGTGCTTCACATCATGATACTGCCTCCACCGTGCTTCATCATGATGCTGCCTCCACCGTGCTTCACATCATGATACTGCCTCCACCGTGCTTCATCATGATGCTCCCTCCACCATGCTTCACATCATGATACTGCCTCCACCGTGCTTCACATCATGATGCTGCCTCCACCGTGCTTCATCATGATGATGCCACCACCGTGCTTCACATCATGATGCTGCCTCCACCGTGCTTCACATCATGATGCTGCCTCCACCGTGCTTCACATCATGATGCTGCCTCTACCGTGCTTCATCATGATGATGCCACCACCGTGCTTCACATCATAATGCTGCCACCACCGTGCTTCACATCATGATACTGCCTCCACCGTGCTTCACATCATGATGCTGCCTCCACCGTGCTTCATCATGATGCTGCCACCACCATGCGTCACATCATGATGCTGCCTCCACCGTGCTTCACATCATGATGCTGCCACCACCATGCTTCATCATGATGCTGCCTCCACCGTGCTTCACATCATGATGCTGCCTCCACCGTGCTTCACATCATGATGCTGCCTCCACCGTGCTTCACATCATGATACTGCCTCCACCGTGCTTCACATCATGATGCTGCCTCCACCGTGCTTCACATCATGATGCTGCCTCTACCGTGCTTCATCATGATGCTGCCACCACCATGCTTCACATCATAATGCTGCCACCACCGTGCTTCACATCATGATGCTGCCTCCACCGTGCTTCACATCATGATGCTGCCTCCACCGTGCTTCACATCATGATGCTGCCTCCACCGTGCTTCATCATGATGCTGCCACCACCATGCTTAACATCATAATGCTGCCACCACCGTGCTTCACATCATGATGCTGCCTCCACCGTGCTTCACATCATGATGCTGCCTCCACCGTGCTTCACATCATGATACTGCCTCCACCGTGCTTCACATCATGATGCTGCCTCCACCGTGCTTCACATCATGATGCTGCCTCTACTGTGCTTCACATCATGATACTGCCTCCACCGTGCTTCACATCATGATGCTGCCTCCACCGTGCTTCACATCATGATGCTGCCTCTACCGTGCTTCATCATGATGCTGCCACCACCATGCTTCACATCATAATGCTGCCACCACCGTGCTTCACATCATGATACTGCCTCCACCGTGCTTCACATCATGATACTGCCACCACCATGCTTCACATCATAATGTTGCCACCACCATGCTTCACATCATGATGCTGCCTCCACCATGCTTCACATCATGATGCTGCCTCCACCGTGCTTCATCATGATGCTGCCACCACCGTGCTTCACATCATGATGCTGCCACCACCGTGCTTCACGTCATGATGCTGCCACCACCATGCTTCACATCATGATACTGCCTCCACCGTGCTTCATCATGATGCTGCCACCACCGTGCTTCACATCATGATGCTGCCACCACCATGCTTCACATCATGATGCTGCCTCCACCATGCTTCACATCATGATACTGCCTCCACCGTGCTTCACATCATGATGCTGCCTCCACCGTGCTTTATAATCATGATGCTGCCACCACCGTGCTTCACATCATGATGCTGACTCCACCGTGCTTCATCATGATGCTGCCACCACCATGCTTCACATCATAATGTTGCCACCACCATGCTTCACATCATGATGCTGCCTCCACCATGCTTCACATCATGATGCTGCCTCCACCGTGCTTCATCATGATGCTGCCACCACCGTGCTTCACATCATGATGCTGCCACCACCGTGCTTCACATCATGATGCTGCCTCCACCATGCTTCACATCATGATGCTGCCTCCACCGTGCTTCATCATGATGCTGCCACCACCGTGCTTCACATCATGATGCTGCCACCACCGTGCTTCACGTCATGATGCTGCCACCACCATGCTTCACATCATGATACTGCCTCCACCGTGCTTCATCATGATGCTGCCACCACCGTGCTTCACATCATGATGCTGCCACCACCATGCTTCACATCATGATGCTGCCTCCACCATGCTTCACATCATGATACTGCCTCCACCGTGCTTCACATCATGATGCTGCCTCCACCGTGCTTTATAATCATGATGCTGCCACCACCGTGCTTCACATCATGATGCTGACTCCACCGTGCTTCATCATGATGCTGCCACCACCATGCTTCACATCATAATGTTGCCACCACCATGCTTCACATCATGATGCTGCCTCCACCATGCTTCACATCATGATGCTGCCTCCACCGTGCTTCATCATGATGCTGCCACCACCGTGCTTCACATCATGATGCTGCCACCACCGTGCTTCACGTCATGATGCTGCCACCACCATGCTTCACATCATGATACTGCCTCCACCGTGCTTCATCATGATGCTGCCACCACCGTGCTTCACATCATGATGCTGCCACCACCATGCTTCACATCATGATGCTGCCTCCACCATGCTTCACATCATGATACTGCCTCCACCGTGCTTCACATCATGATGCTGCCTCCACCGTGCTTTATAATCATGATGCTGCCACCACCGTGCTTCACATCATGATGCTGCCACCACCATGCTTCACATCATGATGCTGCCTCCACCATGCTTCACATCATGATACTGCCACCACCATGCTTCACATCTTGATACTGCCACCACCATGCTTCACATCATGATGCTGCCTCCACCATGCTTCACATCATGATGCTGCCACCACCGTGCTTCACATCATGATGCTGCCACCACCATGCTTCACATCATGATGCTGCCTCCACCATGCTTCACATCATGATGATGCCACCACCGTGCTTCACATCATGATGCTGCCACCACCATGCTTCACATCATGATGCTGCCACCACCGTGCGTCACATCATGATGCTGCCTCCACCGTGCTTCACATCATGATGCTGCCACCACCGTGCTTCACATCATGATGCTGCCACCACCGTGCTTCATCATGATGCTGCCTCCACCGTGCTTCACATCATGATGCTGCCACCACCGTGCTTCACATCATGATGCTGCCTCCACCGTGCTTCACATCATGATGCTGCCACCACCGTGCTTCACATCATGATGCTGCCACCACCGTGCTTCATCATGATGCTGCCTCCACCGTGCTTCACATCATGATGCTGCCACCACCGTGCTTCACATCATGATGCTGCCACCACCGTGCTTCATCATGATGCTGCCTCCACCGTGCTTCACATCATGATGCTGCCTCCACCGTGCTTCACAATGGGGATGTTCAGCATTTGGTGTCTGCTAAACATCTACTATGATGGTCATAAAGCTCCATCCTGGTCTCCTCTGACCAAAGAACCTTCTTCCAGGTGTCTTCAGAGTCTCCACATGTCTTCTGGTGAACTCTAGTACACATTTAATTGGAGCTTTTTCCATCAGAGTCTTTCTTTTTGTCTCCATGAAGCTTTGACTGGTGGAGAACAGACAACAGTTGTTGGATGAAGAGTCTGAAGCTGGAACTCCTTCAGAGGAGTCATAGAGTCTTGGTGGTCTCTTTCTTGCTCTGCTGCAGGTCTTTTTAAGGCGTCTGTCACTCTAAGATGCTCTAAATATGAGTATCTGAGGTGATAATTGAAAAGAATTTGAATAAAGTGACACGTTTCTGCTCAGTGACACGTTTTTTAAGGCTTCACATAAAACCAAAAATAAAAACCTGCACATTTTCCCTCTTTCCTCTCTCCACCGTTCCTCTCCTGGATTTTGTTTCTTTCCCACGCAGTTAAGAGTTCCTCTGATTCACCTCTTATCTGGCTAATCTCCCTTTTTTCTCACGTTTCAGGCTCCAGTGGCTGCAGCTCTATTAATATCGCCGTGATGCTGTCTTTCAGGCCGACTCTTGCTCAACCTGCTGCCTCCTCCACCGCCGCCCTGATGTTCACATTTAGATTCAGCTGAGCGCTCCGGTTTGATGCCCTCTGGCTTTACTCCAGTGGCAGCAGCGATGCTCTCCGGGGAGTCGAGGCCTTTTTATCTTGGTGGGCCTACGTTTCACAAAGACGCCGTGAGCTAATAGCGTCTAAGTGCCTGGAGCTTCATTTACCACATAAATATCTATATACATTTCTAATTCATGCCTCCTCCTCACTGAACCGCTCCACAAATGATCTCATCTCTCTGCAGGTAGATGGCTCACAGATGCAACACCAGAGCTGAGATTTCTTCACCTCTGGTACTAAAAATACAACTTTTAAGGTTTATACCATCAGTAGAGTTTGATTTGTTGTAAATATGGGTGGACAAGTTTCCACTTTTTGGATGTTCTGATGCACTAAAGTGCCGCTATGAATCCATTTGGACAACTTTTGAGTCATTTTGCACAGATTTGGGGTTATTTTAGACTGTTTTCATGTAGTTTTGGACCAAAATGTAGTAATTCTCGACAATTACTGTGTAATTTGCACGGATTTGCAGTTCTAAGTTGTTATTTAAGTTTTTTGAGTTGTTTTGGACAAACTTTACGTTATTTTAAGCATTTTTGAGTCATTTTGCACAGACTTTAAGTTATTTTGACAGTTTTAATGTCGTTTTGGACCAAATATGAATCACTTTGAACATTTTTGTATGATTTTTGAACCAGTTTTCTCTCATCTTGGACACATTTTAAGCTATTTTGAACACAGACAGAATAGTTTCCAGCAGATCTAAATGAAATGTCCCCAACAGATCACATTTTTAATTATTGGACCTTGTAATTGGAAAAACAAAAGCTATACATGCGTATGTCTATGGATGGATCCATGTTTCTACTAAAATACAGTCTTTGGTCCACATTTCACCAACTGTTGAGGCTCTAACATCAGCAGAATCTGATTGGTGGCAAATATGGCAAGACAAAGTTCCAGGTTTTCATATTTTGACGTACCAAACTGCTGGTTTTAATCCATTTGGACAAGTTTTGAGTCATTTTGATCTATTTTAATGTAGCTTTTTGATCATATTGAGTGATTTTGGACAATGTTTGTGTAATTGGAACTGATTTTAAGTTATTTTGGAAAATCTCTGAAGCCTTATCTTGGAAAATTGGTTTGGCATGTAGTGGATGTCTTAATGGACGTTTACAGATGTCTCCATGGATGGGATGTATGGATCCACCAAGACGACAAGAAAGTAGTGAGCTAATGAAAACTAAACATCTGAGTAGAACTCAGGCTAAAAAGTTCTTTCTTATCGTCTAATTTAAGAATTTCTATCCCCTATTTCTAAATGTGTGTTCTAGTTTGTTCTAAAAGGCCATTTTATGCCCGTAGTAAAGTTATCGGTACGTTTACTCGAGTTAAAGGATCAGAACAGATTCCTGTTGTAAAGACATGAGAGTAGATTTAACAGGACAGTTTTCCCTTCATTTTATTAGAAACGGATACCAAAGCTGTGTGAATTCTGGGATTCTGGTGGTGAGAATCTGGACAAAAGTGAAGTGATGTTGGACAAAACTGGATCATTTCTGAGCAAAATCTGACACATTTTTGACAAATTGGGATCATTTTGGACAAAACTGGATTCCTTTTGGGCAAATTATGACACAGCTGAGGTCCTTTTTTTGGCACAATTGGACCCATTTTAGGCAAAATTAGGGTAATTTTGAACAAAGCTAGACCCATTTTGGACAAAATTCACTCTGAGTAAAATCTGACCCACTTTTGACACAATTGGAGTCATTTTGAATAGAAGTGGAGCCCGTTTTGACAAATTTGGGATCATTCTGTAACAAATTGGAGTCTTTTGGGCAAATTTTGACTCATGTTGGACAGAACTGGAGTCATTTTGTCCAAAAGTGGAATCATTTCAGACACAGTTAGGGTCGTTTTTGGCATAATTGGACCCATTTTAGGTAAAGTTGGGGTCGCTTTGGACAAAATTGGAATCATTCTGAACACAGTTGAGGTCGTTTTTGGCATAACTGGACCCATTTAGTTTCCTTTTTAACAACCTGGTCCTCTGGACTGAAGAAGACACGATTGGTTGATTTTGTGCAGAAAAAGAGTCACCTGATGCGTTTAATGTTCAAGTTAACAAAGAAGCTTGAGAACCAAAGTGTCTCTCTGAGTGGGTTTTATGTTTTTGTACAGTTCAGGGTCAGAACTTTGGGTCTTCTGCTCGTTTCCAGGTGTTTCTGATCTTATCGTCTCCTCTAGAAACTGTTTAGTTCTGGTCTTTCCATCGTTCATTTTCCACTAAAGCAACCAATCTGCTCTAAGTTTGATCAGTAAACCAGTAAAATCAGGTTCTTTAAAGGTCACTAAATATATTACATATTTATGGATAAATGTTCCTTTTCACGTCACTTTAAGACCACATTTCTGCGTATATGTTCACTAAACTGATGTTTTTATAGTTCCTAACAGAGAATAAGCTCTATTTAAGTGTTTTTCTAGATTTCCATGTTTTATATTTGACATTTCTAATGAAACTCTGCAGTGATGATAAAGGAATTCTGTCCTTCTGTTCTCTAAACCGACACTCGTGTTCGTTTGCTCAGAGATTATTTCTAAACTGAGCTAAAAACGCTTTAAAGATTCTTTTCTCCTGATGATTTTATGACTTATCTGATATTTTTACTTGGATTTTGAATATCATTGATGAGCTAAAAGCAGTAAGACGTGATCAGATAAATGTCATCAAAAAGAGAAACCACCTCATTTGGTTGTTATTCTGAAGAAATAACTTTGATTTTCACACTTATTTCTCATTTTTACTCACTTTGGACTCATTTTTCCTAATTTTGGACTAGTTTTTCCTCAATTTTGGGCTCAGTTTGTCTCATTTCAAGCTCATTTTTCTTCACTGTGGACTCATTTTCCCTCACTTGGGGCTAATTTTCTTCCATTTAGGCAATTTTTTCCCTCTTTCTGCTAATTTCTCCTCATATTGGAGTAACTTTCTCTCAATGTGAGATCATTTTTCTTCACTCAATTTTCTCCAATCTGGGCTCATTTTCTCCCTCTGGACTAGTGTTTCCTCACTATTGGGTAATTTCCCTTCACTTTAGGCTGATTCTTTGTCTTTCTACAGGTCACTGATGTTTTCCTTACTATTTCTAATGAACGTTTTCAGTTTATTTCTGCAGTTTCATAGGAACAGATCTGCTCAGATGGTTTAAACTGGTCTACATTCCTGTAAAATGAACCATGAACAGAGGATTTTACGTCGTTCTGTTTTAATTAAAACTGTGATAATATCTGAATAAAAGCTGTTTTTTATTTTAAAGTGCCCTCCTGCTGCCTTCACACTAAATCCTGTCAGTAGAACCACCTGTTCACAGGGAAATGTCAGGTTATGAAGTTCAGGTCCAGCTTCAGCTTCATCTGTGAGTTCCACAGAGATTTACCTTTTATTAAAGTGTTCTAGAGTTCTAATGAGGTTTAACTTTTATTACACCGTTCTAGTGTCCTGTCTGCTGAGAACAGTTTAACTTCCACCTCTCTGTCCTGAAATGACATTTAGACTCTCCTTTAATGGCTCTTTTTTTATCCACTGTCCCCTCATTTTTGTGCTTTTCTCCCACTGTAGGCTCATTTTCTTTACTTTGAGCTAATTTCTCTCACTGTGGGCTTATTTTTCATCATTTTGGACTCACTTTTCCTTATTTTGAGCTCATTTTTCCTTATTTTGGGCTAATTTTTCCTTATTTTGGGCTTATTTTTCCTCATTTTGGACTCATGTTTCCTCATTTTGGACTCATGTTTCCTTATTTTGGACTCATGTTTCCTCATTTTGGACTCATTTTTCCTTATTTTTAGCTCATTTTTCCTTATTTTGGACTCATGTTTCCTCATTTTGGACTCATGTTTCCTTATTTTGGACTCATGTTTCCTCATTTTGGACTCATTTTTCCTTATTTTTAGCTCATTTTTCCTTATTTTGGACTCATTTTTCCTCATTTAGGACTCATGTTTCCTTATTTTGGACTCATGTTTCCTCATTTTGGACTCATTTTTCCTTATTTTTAGCTCATTTTTCCTTATTTTGGACTCATTTTTCCTCATTTTGGACTCATGTTTCCTCATTTTGGACTCATGTTTCCTCATTTTCCCTTATTTTGAGCTCATTTCTCTCACTGTGGGCTTATTTTTCCCCACTGTGAGCTCGTTTTACTTCACTTTGGGCTACTTCAGGCTCAGAATATCTCCGTCTAAGGTCCACCTCTCTGTCCTGAAGTGCCATTTAAAGCTCTCCTTTAATTCTGGCTTTAATTGCTCCATGTGAGGCGTCTTTATAGATCTTCCTGCTGCTCTGCGGTCCAACCGGCCGGATGGACGGGTGTCGGATCTCAGAGGAGAATCCAAGACGGATTGAAGGTGTAAACGCTGCTGTCTGCTGGAGCTGCATCCTTCCACCTCCAAACGCAGTCTGTGGAGAGGCATGGCAGATGGAATTATTCTGGAATTAGAAGCTGGAAGAAGCAGAATTCAGAATAAAACCTGCAGCGTAGTTTATATGTAAATGACGCTGCATTCAGTGACAAAATGTCAAAACAAATGACCTTTTATTCATTAAAACATATTATTTTAGACACATTTTCAGTTATTTTAGAGCAGCGTTGCAGCATTTTGGGTCATTTTAGGACTAACTTTGAATTCACAGATGAGTCACTGAGCAGAAAGATGGAGAATATTTTTGTTTTTAACAGAATCTTAATAGTGTAGACAGTTCATTTTGGGTAGATTGTTGAAAATAAAGATATAAAATAATGTGATTTTGATGAAATATCACAATTTTGCGTTACGATGTGGTTCATTTTACTGATACAAAGTTGAGAATTTGGTAATTCTGTATGTTTTTTAACAATTTCTAAAATAATTTTAGTGATTCTTTTACAAATAAAATAGCTCCTTAAACCTGTCTTCACGTTTGGAGGATCAGAACATTTAATTAAACCAGATTTGCAGGTTTTTTTTGTTTGCAGAATGCAGCTTTATCTTTGTTCCTCCGTCACTATGGAAACACTTTCTGCAGTTCAGCTGAAAACTCACAGAATTTTAGTAAACTGTCTGTTGGTCACAGATGAGTCACTAAAAGCTTTTTAAATGAGCAGAAAAGTGCAGAATTTTTAGTTTTTTACAGAATCTTATAAGTGCAGAAGGTTTATTTTTGGCAGATTTTGAAATATAAAAACAGAATAAAGTGATTTTGATCAGTTTTAGGCTTAAATCTGGTTCATTTTACTGCTCTTATGTTGCAAATCTGATTATTTTAGCAATTTCTGAAGCAAATTTAGTGATTTTTTGCAAATAAAATGATGACACATATAGCTCCTTAAACCTGTCGGCAAGTTTGGAGATTCAGCAGATTTAATTAAAGCGACGTCACAGGTTTACTCTGTTTTGTTTACTGTCTCCTCTCTGGTCTGTAGAAACAGAAAAGTCACTAAATTTTTAGCAAACTGTCTATTGGTCAAAGCTCAGCCACTAAAAGCTTCTTAGATGTAATAAAAATTGCAAAATTTTTATTTTTCTACAGAATGTTTTTAGAGCAGATGGTTTATTTTTCAGCGGATTTTTCAATAAAACACAGAATAAAATTATTTTTGTTGGAATGTCGCAGTTTAAATCTGAGCTCTGCTTCATTTTACTTTAAATCTGATGATTTTTCCAGTTTTTAACAGTTTCTGGCTGATAAATGGAATCATTTCAGGGATTTTCTTCTCATAAAATGATAACAAAGAGCTCCTTGAACCTGTCGGCAGGTTCGGGCTTTAATTAGATGGATTTTGCAGGTTTATTCTGTTAGCAGAAATCAGCTTCATGGAAATGCAGAGAAAAGAGCAAATGTAGTCCGTCCACCTCTGGAGATGAAATGCAATCTGTTCAGAGACATCTGTGGAGTCTGCAGGTCAAATGATCCTGGAACCAGACGAGCAGAAAAGCAGAAAGCAGCTGGAGTTTCACTTTTTAGCCTCTCTGTTTTTACACATTTATTTTTTTCTGTATTTTTTCTCATTACCGCAGCGTCACACTGATGTCTGCTTAAAGAGTCACGATCAGCTGGTGGAAGGCGGAGATGAGGCCGTCAAACACACACCTCTGTGCGCCTCTGATCCTCTGTGTGTTCAGCACCTTGTTGTTATGTTAATGTCTAATATGTTGCCGAGCAAAAAGCCAATTATTGTGAGAGTTCTGCGGCAGCGACTCGTTTTCTGACAGAAGACGTGAATCCGTGAACGTAGAAGGCTTCAACCTTTTCTTCTGTCTGCCTGCAAACCGTGAAGAGGAATAAATTAAAGCTGTGATTCAGAGACAACGATGAGCTCTCACTGTGCTGCTGTCATCTTTTTTTTAATCCAACTTTACTCCAGTACGGGAGGAAAAATTAAAAACGCACAGTTAGTGTGTTTAGTTTCCTCCAGCGTCATGGAAGCACTGCCTGCAGTTCACCTGAAAACTCACAGAATTTTAGTAAACTATCTGCTGGTCACAGATGAGTCACTAAAAGCTTTTTGGATGTGTAGAAAGATGCAGAATTTTTATTTTTTTTACAGATGCTTATCAGTGCAGACGGTTTATTTTTGACAGATTTTTAAATAAAAATACAGAATAAAGTGATTTTAAAGAATCCATTCTAAGTTAAGATCCGGGTCATTTTACTGATATAAAGTTAAGATGTCGAAGATTCTGTGTGGTTCTAACAATTTCTAAAGTCATTTTAGTGATTTTTTTTATAAATAAAATAGCTACTTAAACCTGCCTTCAGGTTAAGAGATGTAGAAGGTTTAATTAAGCAGATATTGCAGGTTTATTATTTTTCTTATTACTATTTTCAAAATGAATTCACGGTCTTCTCTATCATCATGGAAACACTGCCTGCAGTTCACCTGATAACTCTCTGAATTTTAGTGAATTATCTGTTGGTCACAGCTGAGTCACTAAAAGCTTTTTAGATGAGCAGAAAGATGCACAATTTTTATTTTTTCACAGAGTCTAATTAGAGCAAAGAGTTAATTTTTTTGTAATTTTTTAAATGAGACAAACAGAATGAAGTGATTTTGATGAAATGTCACCATTTTAAGCTAAGATCTGCTTCATTTTACTGATGTAAAGTTGAAAATCTGCTGATTTTGGATCTTTTTTCCTCACTGTGAGCTCATTTTTTTCCTCACTTTAGGCTAATTTTTCCTCATGTGGGCTCATTTTTCTTCACTGTTGCTCATGAATGACAGGAATCAGAAGTAAAGAGGGATTTTTTTAAATAATTCTTCATGCAAAATGAACAACAGCAACAAAAAGACGAGAATGAACTCCTGAATTTTAGCCAAGTGTCTGTTGGTCGTAGCTGAGTCACTAGAAGCTTTTTAGATGAACAGAAAGCTGCAGATTTTTTGTTTTTTACAGAATCTTATTGGTGATTTTTTAAAATGAATCAAACAGACTGAAGTGATTTTGATGAAATATCAGTTTTAGGCTCAGATTGATGAATCGATGCTCTGTGAATTTGTTGCATTTCATCTTTTTTTATCTAACTTTACTCCTACATGGGTGTAAAATTAAAAACCCTGTTGGTAGGTTTGGTTTTCTCCTGCTGTGCTTCCTGCAGCTCACTGAGCTCCAACATCTGGCTGCACAGCTGGACGGCAGCAGGTCAGCTCAGACCCAGTGAGGCGGAGACGAGGCTTCAGTCTGACGCTTCCTTTTATTAAAGTGCCGCTTGCTCCTGTTGCACTGCTTTCCCTTAAATGTGACAAAGAGAAGAAATAAATGTGTAATTTGGAATAGATGAAGCGGCTTTGGCTCCAGAAGAGGCTCCGGCTGCTGCAGCATCGTCTGGGTTGGAGGTCCGGCTGAGGTCAGAGCGCCAAAGCTCCGTAAACTGACAGTTATGTGAGGAAAGACGAATCTTATTAGCCACCAGGACCGAGTCCAGGCCTGAGGGAGGCTGATGAGTCCTGGATGGAGGCCAGAGAGGAGACAGACGGCGGCGGTAAAAACGTAAAAAAAGACCAAAAATGAAACGTGGATGTGGATGATTTACAGTCAAAGTCTCCAAAAATGACATTTCTACACCACTGAACCACATCCTCAGGGTAAATCTGCTGGATTAGATTTGTTTTTGACGCAGCACCAATATATTCTGTCCATAAAATCATATTAGATAATCATAACAATACCTTTATTTCTACAGCAGTTTTGGAAAACAGACAGAAAAAAAAGAACCAAAATAGTTCAAGCAGAAAAGAAGAAAATCAAGGTGAAGCCATAAAAATGGGAGTAAAAACAGCACATATAAAAGAAAAAGAGAATAAAACAGATGTATAAACATTAAAGTAAGTTTAGAAACATCAGTTTTAAGGATTATGAGCCTTGAACAACAAAGAAGAAGCTTCAAATGTTGAGTGAAAAGGTTTTATTTAAACCCAAACTGTGATATTTTCAACCTAAAACTCAACTGAACATCGAGTAGAAAAAGAAAGTAAACAAGGATATGAATAGAGAGGGAAAAAACAACAAAAACAAGACAAAATGATACAAACGACACAAGCGAGACAAAAAGGAAACAAAGTGACAAAAGAATCATAAATGACACAAGTGAGCAAAAAAATACACAAAGCAACAGAAACATGAGACAAATGTCAGAAGTCAGACAAAAAACAACAAAAACAACACAAAATATGACAAAGATGAGACACAAAGCAACAAAAAATAGATAAACAACACAAGCGAGACAAAAAACAACAAACAAAGCAAAACACAAAATGACAAAAATAAGACAAAAAACACAGACGAGACAAAAAGGAAACACAAAATGACAAAAATATGAGACAACCAAACAAAAGTCGGACAAAAAAAGACAAAAATAATAAAAAAAACATTACAAAATGAGACACAAAGTGATAAAAAAATGAGACAAGCAACATGTAAAACAAAAACGAGACAAAAAAATGACAAAAGCGACGAATAAAACAACACAAGCAAAACAAAAAGGAAACACAAAACAGCAAAAACATGAGACACACATCAAAAAACAACAAAAACAGGATAAAATATTTCAAAAAAAAAACATTACAAAATGAGACACAAAGTGACAAAAAAAGAAACAATACAGGTGAGCCAAAAATAGACATAAAACAAACAAACAAAAAAAACAAAGACAAAAAAACGAGTAAAGCAAACACAAAATGACAAAAATAAGACAAAAAAACACAAGCAAGACAAAAACGAAACACAAAACACATAAAAAATGTTACAAAACTGAGACACAAAACCAGAAAAGAATAATCCAGTATTTTACTTTCAAACAACTTGTCATGGTCTAGAAATGATTTTAAATTTATAGTTTTACTAATTTACAATCTGCAGTTAATGTCTTCTCTGTAATTTTTACACTTTGAGGGCCGGATTGGACCCTCTGGAGGACCAGAGAACGTGTTGTCTTTTGCAGGTTTGTCTAGTTCATGTTTTTGGAGTCAAAAAGAAGGTTTCAGATCTCCATGTCATCAGTCTTCCAGAGCTCTTTCTTTCTTTTCATTCACAGATTTCTGCAGCTGACTTCTGTAATAAATAAATAAAATAATTCATTATCTTCATTTTAAATCTGACTAATCAGCATTCTAGTTGCAGATGTCTTGAAGTCTCATATTCAGTGAAGCACGGTGGTGGCAGCATCATGCCCTGGGGCTCCTGGATGACAGGAAAACGTGTAGATATTCATTCCCAGGCTTGAAATAATAGTGTTGCCATCAAAAATCATGAAAGACTCGACTACTGACTCATTCTTCTGCTGCCTCGGTCTCCGTCAGTTTGCTCAGTTGTCATGGAAACGGTTTCCATGTGACGACTGGACGAATCTGACGGACAAAATGAGATGCAGCCGAATGATGTGGGAAAAGTTGGTGAGCTGACCCAGAATTAGTGATTTCATGTAGAACTGTCTTCAACAACACGACATGAGAATAACAAAAAATACAGAAAACCAAGAACACCTCAGATTCCTGCAGAGTCTGATGATACAGGATGTCTGGAGGAGAGAACACCAAACCTACCATCCAGCATGGAGGTGGCAGTATCATGCTCTGGAGCTTTCTAGAAGAGCTTGAACTGGTTTCAGACTGGATGTTGGACTGGTTCTGGACTTTCTTGAGACTGGTTTATATTTCAGTCCTGGTTCTCCTGCTTTTGGATGTGATTTAATGTTGGTTTAGGATTTATTTTACTCTGGATCTGGTCCTGGATCAGGACGGGTTTCAGATGGTCTTCGGAGGGTCTTGGACTATTTTTAAGGACTAGTTTAGGTTTAGTGTTGGTCTTGATGCTGTCCTGGTTTTGGACTTTTTCAGGACTGGATTCAGACTGCATTCTGGCTGGTTCTGAAGAACACCAAACCCACCATCAAGCATGGAGGTGGCAGTATCATGCTCTGTGGAACTGGAGCTTTCCACAAAGTAAATGGAATAATGAAGGAGGAGGATCACCTCCACGTTCTTCAGGAAAACCTAAAACCATCAGCAGAAGGTTGATCTTGGACACAGTTGGATGTTTCAACCAGACAATGAGTCCAAACACACATCAGACGTGGTAAAGAAATGGTTCCATCAGGATAGAATGAAGGTACTAGACTGGTCTCCCCAAAGTCCTGACTGAAACCATCAAGAACCTGTGGACTGATGAAGAAACAAGTCTGAGTCAGAAAGACGACAAGTTTAGTTGAACTGAACCAATTCTGTCCAGAGGAGTCAAAGAGAAACCAGAAGATTGAAACCAGAAGAACCCAACTGAAGAGGAAATGGAGAAATTTAACCAAATATGAACATTTCTGTTTGTATATTTTAATGTTTACTCAGAGGAGTCATCAGCTGTAGTCGACTGGAATCACTCAGCAGAAGTTAAGAGGTCATGAAACTAAGAAAATTTGATTAACACAACTTTATAGATCAATAAAACTGATTATTAAAGTTACTATACGGAGATTTATGACCCATATTTCCAGAAAACCTCTTATAAATCAATAAAAGAACCAAAATATGTGAAGATTCACGAGTTTCAATGATCCAAACATAAATTTGGTTATAGGAGTCACTGGAGCCTAAAGATTGGCATGGAAGCTTTTAACTAAATTACAGACAATAACTTGTAAAATCAGAAAAAAAACATGATAACCAGGGGAAAAAAAACAGGCAAACTACTGTGCTGTATTTTAATAAATACTACTTCTTTCAGTGAAACTAAACTGTTTTCCTGCATGAAAATCAGCTTGAAATATTATTTTACAGACATTTGCTGCCATTTTCACCATGTCTGCTATTTTCCTATACATTTTTTCTGACACCACCGTTCCTTCAGCTTTAAGTACTTGTAAAAAATTCACTCTGGTTTCTACTTTAACATCTTCGCAGCAGCTTGAATGTTTCCTGCAGACTTAATATTGGAGTTAGAGAGCTGAAAACATTCCCTTTTGGAGGAAGAAGGAGAAGTTAAGCAGCTTCTTGACAGAGTGAATCCGGACGGCTGTACATTTCCCGGGAACATGCAATCAGCAGAGGGAAGGTCTGGAGTGAAAATGGGAGGAGAGCAACTTTATCCTTATCCTCGGGGGCAGAGCTGCTGATTACGGCGCAGGATGTTCGTCATGTACGGCAGCATCGCAGTAAGTCGCTTCAATCTTATCTCTGAGCGGGGATGTGCTGCCTGCTTCAGGACGGGGAGGAGGCCGACACCAGATCACTCCAAGTGGAAAAGCAAAGTGTCACTTTAACAACTTCACTGAATTAAACTGCATCCGTCTGTTGCAGCTTCTTCTGGGCATTCCGAGCAACCGATACCCAAGCGAGACGAAGGGGAGTCGGCGTATTTTTCTCTTTATTCTCACCACAAACTCTGACGAACGGCGCTCTGAGCACATAATTAAAGCCGGCATGTCTTCTCTCATATGCACCACGGCCAGATTACGTATTGATCGATCCTCTGCAATTGTCAACAGATGATGCTCAAGAAAGCGCTCCAAGTCTTCAAGCCGATTTCAGAAATCCCTTGTTGGAGAAAATAGGGCAATCCATCTTGACACATGCTAAATGGGCTTTTCTCCATTATGTGGTGCATCTGCAAAACAATACCAATGATTAATTGTGTAATTATAGCCACTTCTATCTCGCCTCGAAGACTCTGCTTTAGGCGTGCCGAGGCGACTGGAGAAATGGAACCTTTGAGACATCAGAACCTTTTAGTGCCATTTCCCAGAGATTATATAAAGATCTGAGCTCATACCGGAGGACCGTAGTGCCACATATTCCGAGCAGGTGGAGATTTGTCAGCTTTACTGCCCCATAAATCACTCATGAGGCCATAAAAATGACGTACGGTCACTGCGGTCGCTGGGAGTTCGCTTCAAGTTACACGACGCAAGAATTTCAAAGACAAACACCGATTCATTAATACAGAAACACCAAATATACACTCAGCAGACGGCAGGAGAGATGCTAATATCACTGAAATATCAAAGGTCATCAAATAAACATTTGAACTGTGGGGGATTTGCTCATATGCAAAATTAAAAACTCAGAATTTCTTCAATTTTTTAGGAACTCAGTGCATCAAAAGTCGTTACTGAGGTTCTAGTCTTCAACTCATCCACACAGAAGAGCTCATTTTTCTGGTGCTTCTGTCTCAGCTGCTCTTTCCTGGAGGTGTTGTGTTGCTTCAAATTCTCTCTATAACAACCCAAAGGTGTTCTACTGGATTCAAGTCAGGACACGTACGTCTCCAGGTCATAGTTTCAGTTTATTCTTGTGTAGAATCTGTAGTGTGGTTTGGATGGTTCTCCTGCTGGAATAGTTCTCTTCTTCCAGCTTCATCTGGTCAGCCAGTGTTTTGATCTATCCACAAAGAAACACAAAATTACCACAAGAAGACACACAAAAAAAGCAAAACGCCAAAAAAGAAACACAAAACTCCCCCATGCTTCACTGTGAGGACTATGTATTCACTGTGGTCAGAAGAGACACACAAAATGACCAGAAAGTAACACAAAATCACCAGCAAGAGACACGAAACGATTACAAAGAAACACAAAAGGTCCCCGTGCTTCACTGTGAGGCCTATGCATTTGCTGTGGTAGTCCAAGTCCAGAGAACCACAAAGAAACACAAAGTCATCACAAAAAGGTGCAAAAAACCCCCAAACAAACCGCAAAACGACCAGAAATAAACACAAAATGCTCCTATTCTTCACTGTCAGGATTATGTATTCACTGTGGAAGTTGTTGTCCAGAGAGACTCAAAACAAACACAAAGAAACACAAAACCACCACAAAAAGAAACCCAATGCAGAATGATCAAAAAGCGACACAAAATGCCCGCATGGTTCTCTGTCAGGATTATGCATTCCAGCAACCAGCTCTGATTAGTGCTACTATGACTCCTTCTAGACCTCCTGATTAGTGCTACTATGACTTCTTCTAGACCTCCTGATTAGTGGTTCTGTGACTCCTTCTAGACCTCCTGATTAGTGGTACTATGACTCCTTCTAGACCTCCTGATTAGTGGTTCTGTGACTCCTTCTAGACCTCCTGATTAGTGGTACTATGACTCCTTCCAGACCTCCTGATTAGTGGTTCTGTGACTCCTTCTAGACCTCCTGATTAGTGGTTCTGTGACTCCTTCTAGACCTCCTGATTAGTGCTACTATGACTCCTTCTAGACCTCCTGATTACTGATGACTGTGCTCCACTTATTTTAGTTGATCTTGCTGGATCCTTTTTCATATTTGTGATTAGATTTTTCTGACAGGTTTTTTTTTATGTGGATCCATGACGTAGACATAGATAGATACAGTCCATATGTTCACATATTCTGCTGCCCACAGCCCATTTTAGAACCCTGTTCATGAAGTTACACTGATTGGAAACCACACAAGAACTCAGTTTCACAGCTGGATTGATTTTTGCTGCATTCATTTTCTTGTCTCGAAATTTCAACCTTTTCTTTGTAAGGTATTTGGTTTTGATTGTCCACAAGATAAAAAACTGAACGGTAGGCGGAATCGTTTGACATTTCAGTGATATTCCACAGTGGTGTACTTTCTCTGTTGTCTACTGTATATTAAAGGTAATTGAAGTTGAAATGGACTGGGTAAATTGCACAACAGGCCGACTGGCCCAGCTGGGCACGTGTGTTTTTTAGCAGAGTGGCAGCATCATGCTAAGCTTCAGTGAGTCTGGACTGGCTTTACATTTGCTCCCCCACCATGTTCAATCACCCGCTCAGGGGAGAGAATTGACACTCTTCCCTGCCCAGACATGATGGATGCAATCAGGCCCGATCATCAATCAGTCACACTGCAGCCTGTAAAATAAGCAGGAAATAAGCAGCGGGTTGCAGAGAAACAGCGATGCCTGCTCAAACACGCCTTCAAACAGCAATTAACCACAGAGAAATAGACTTCTTCTCAGCAACGTACCGCAAATCAGTCAGATGATTAAGAAATGAACAAGTGAAATGACTATTTTTCTCCCGTTGAGACACTTTGTCAGAGACACAAAGGCCTGCTACAAAGACGCCAAGCTGTGTCTCCATTTGAAAAACACAAAGAACATTTTTTGTCCTCAGAACCACCAAATTACAAACCTCCAAAGGAAATGTTCTGTAACACAATGCATCTAAAACGGAGTGTGCATTTGGCTTCATTTGGTGGCGACGGGCAAAAACAATCCATGCAGTGGAACCTCGAGGTGTCCAACTGTTGCCTGCACAGATTTTCCCACCTTCTGTCTTAAGTTTCCTTCCACTCGATGCTTTAATTACTGGGCTTCGGGAGGTGCAGCTGGCTGTCCATTAGTCTCAGGGCGGGTCGATCCTCCTCGGCTCCTTCAGCACAACACTCGACCACAAATTGCTGCTGATTGCCGGCCGGCGCCTCACAAAGACAGCCGCTGCCATCGATGTGCGACCGCATGAGGAGGTGGGTTAATGAGAGCTAAAGAGCTTTGTCCACAAGGTTTGAGCTCACAAAGTTTGGACTCACCCTGACTCTATACAACACCAACACAACACTGAGAAGTAACCATACCAAACCTACAGCTCACTATTTATCCACAGTCACAGCCTTCAGTCACTTCTTTCATAAAAATCACTAAAAGCTGGGAAACATTTTGTTTATTCTGGTCTTACAGTGAAAATAATGTGCAACAAAAAGTGGCTCAACAAGTTCCTGATTCTGACAGTTTAGCTGGACTCTTAATACGAAGTATCCTAGATGTGGTGTTGGGATCTTAAGATGGTTTGGTTAGAGATGTCCAGCTGAGGTTTTTACTCCAGATCCTACAGCACCTGATAATACTTAGATATTACACACTTAAAGTATTGCAGATTAGCCGTAGAACTCGGTCTGTCCACCCAGTAGAACGCTCTTGGCAAGCAGAGATCATTATGAGGGTTTTTCTAGTAAAGGGGCACCATGACAAAGACTTCTGTGACGCTTCATGACCTCCAGCCAGCTGTCAACGAGGACAATACAACTTTCAACTTGTTTTGAGCATTTCAAGACACTCTGCCAAATATTTGTGTTTTTTAAGTTTTGAATCATATTGGACACATTTGAATCATTTTGCACAGATTTCAAGTCGATTTAAAGATGTTTTAACTCATTCTGCATCATACATGGGCATTTTTTGGACAAGTGTTACAATATTTTGAGGCCGAATTTTTAACTTTTTTGAAGAATTTTGCAAACATTTCAGACATTTTGACTCGCTTTGGGAAGCTTATGAGTCATTCTGGATAAATCTTGAATGGGTTTCAAGTCATTTTGCATAATATTTGTGTCATTTTGAACAAAGTTTTTGTCATTTTGACCAAGTTTAAACTAAAATCTTCAATTAATCTCAGTGGGTTCCATCTCAGACTTGTGTGTGGAGAAGTTTTAAGTCACTTTGGAAGTTGGGGAGACGGAACAAAAGCGAAACAGAAGTTATTAAAAAACTACATTTGCTTTCATCAAACAGGAACGTGCGACTTTCTGCTTTGACGCCAGCAAAAACCTGCACTTCTCTATTTCTGGGAAAGAGTTATAAAAGCTGACAAACATGAAGCCCCAGAGTTACAGAACATGAGATGGAATTAGATTTTTTTCAATCAGAGAGAGAGAGAGCAGCGAACAAAGCTGGAATGTGTTGGACAGAACTCGCTGTACTCGCAGTGAAAAGCTTCTACCTCCACACTCTTCCACACTTTCACTTTAATCTACAGCTCTGTTGCTGTGAAGAAGGCAGGAAATAAGACGCACTTTTATCTCATCTCTGTGCAGATATATCTGTCTTCTGAGCGTCTACGTTGAGGATGTATTTCTGACTCTGCTAAAGCAACACTCCAATAACACATTTACATTTATTAAAGCAAGGAGATCACGCCAGGAGTTTGCTGAAAGTCTCTTTGCATTCCGGCTGCAGTTGGTAAGCAGGAAAATAAAAGTTATCTGAGGCTGTCAGGTCTGTGAAGAGCCGCGCAATTACTGCATTCGATCCGCATGAAAAGATTGGATGCTTTACCTGCCTTCCCTCTTATTTATACCTCAGAGTTTCCCTTAAGGCTCAGTGGAAACATGCAGGCATGAACTGAAGCTTCATGTTTCCAGTTTCTCCTAGAACTCTGAATTTTCTACAATGGAATCATTGAAACTCAAGAATCTTCATGTGTTTTGGTTCTTTCATAGATTTATTAAAGGTCTTCTGGAAATCTTGGTTCATAAATATCCATACAGTAACTTGAATTATCAGTTTTGATGATGTATAGAGTTGTATTAATCTAATGGTCTTAGTTTCATGACCTCTTAACTCCTCCTGAGTGATTCCAGTCGACTACAGCTGATGACTCCGCTGAGTAAACATTAAAATATACAAACAGAAATGTTCATATTTGGTTAAATTTCTGTTTCCTCCTCAGTGGGGTTCTTCTGGTTTCAATCTTCTGGTTTCTCTTTGACTCCTCTGGACACTATGCCTACAGTCAGGCATGGAGGTGGCGGTATCATTATACCGTCAATGTAACTGATTCAAGGGACCCAGATAGCAAACTATGGGTGAATCAATGTTGAATCTATGTTGAGACCTAACGTAGAAATTATATAGAAAGCGCAAGGTTGACAAAATGTTGAGTCAACGTTTGCTTTACATAGCTCACATGTTTGCAAACATAGATTCAACATTAATTAAACATTGACCTGTCAAACATTTTAATTAAACCAAAATACAATGTCGATTCAATGGTATCTTTTAAACACAAACTTCAATGTTGACAAAATGTTGTTGAATCAACGTTGATCCAACCATCAGTCTTCAACCGTAACCACAATTCAACCTTCTTAACCCTAATTCAACACTGATTTAACATCTTTTGCTATCTGGGTAAAGTGTGATTTATGGTTGAAAAACAAACGTTGACTCAACATTTTATCAACCTTGCGCTTTCTGTATAATTTCGACGTTAGGTCTCAACATAGATTCATCATTGATTCACCCATAGTTTGCTATCTGGGGACTTCGGAGAGTCCAGTCTAAAACCTTCTTCACATCTTTGCTGAGCTCCTCAGACTTTCCCACTGCAGTGTTTGAGTCTAATGAGTGGATCTAATGGTTCTATTTAAACTGGATTAGAGTCAGCAGCTGTAGTCAACTTGAATCACTCAGGAGAAGTTAAGAGGTCGTGAAATTAACAATATTAGATTTTGGGAGTATTTTGTTTGATTTCTGTGGTGATTTGTTGAATTCTCATTAGATTTTTGTGGTATTTTGCCTTTATCTGACAGATTTTTGGAGTATTTTGGAGCATTTTGTTCAACTTCTCTTAGAATATGCAGTATATATATAAAACACACTGATTTCTGTAGGATTTTGCTGTATTTCATTGGGCTTGCAGTAAATTTAGTTTGATTTTCTGTGTGTTTTGTTGGATTTTAGATTGATAATTCAGCGTTCTAGGAGTGATTTGAAGCTTTTCTTCTTGACTGTGTCTGTCGGTTCTGGAGGGTTAAATGTTTTGTGGAGGAAGTCGACCGTTTCCTTATTTTTCTCACATGATGTCGGTTTGAAACACAGTCTGAGGAGCATCCAGACTGGGTTCTGAAGCAGGTCATCCTCCAGCAGAGCCGGTCACGTGGAACTGGATGGAGCGGCTGTAATAGCTAATATATGAGCTTCCTGCCGTGTGGACCGTGTGGTTTTCTCAAAGGTCACCACTCTGATGGCTTTAAACTGTCGACTCGCTGCTGGCTTGTTTGTTCTGTGTGTTTGGTGGAACATTTTAATTTATTACAGCAGCAGCAGTTTGTGTTCAGAGGCTTTTCCAACAATTTAACCGCACAAGTCAGTAATTAAAGCATCTCTTCATTAGATATAAGGTTGAAAGATAAAAAATAGAAATCTTTACGGGTTTAGAAAAACCTGTTTGGTTGGAAACATGATTTTAATGGTTTGGATGAGACGATAATGTTGCCTCAACTTCATATTTTCTGTAATTTAGACTCAAATTTCTCTGTTTATTGACTTAAAACTGCTTTCAAGTTGTAGTAACTCAATGAAATTGGCTTAATAGCTTCATTTAATGTCATTTTTCACCCTTAAACCTTTTAAGATTGTGTTTTAAAGAACCTGTAAACTGAACAAATCTGATTCAAAGGACATATTTTAGCTGAGTGTCAAGCCTTTTTTAAATAAGCAGCAATTTTCAATTCAGAAAATGTTATATTACTACATATAAATGAAAAATATATAGTATATTTAGCAGTGACATTCAGCTATCTGACCCTTCACTTAAAGCCAGTGGATGAGAATATTTAAGATTAACTTCCACGTTTTGTATTTTATCATTTGTGGATAAATTTGTGTAGGTTTTACTTTCCAGATTCAGACATTGTGTGTTAAAATACACAACTCCAGCTCAAAATTAAAGAAATTTTCAGTAATTTAGCTGCTGAAGCTACAACATGAACAAAAAACTTCCAGAAACAGAAAATGAAAACTGTAAACACAAAAATGTTCTTTAGCTACAGCAGTTATGAGCAGATCACACAAACTCTGTTTAAATAAAGCAGAAAAACTGTCTGGGCAACTTATTTTTTAAAATAAATAATCAACTTAAAACCCTGATTTAATACTGCCAATCAATAATTAAAAATACATTACAGAGGAAAAGCTCATTTCTAGAATTCATTGATTGAACATCATTTTATTAGAAATGTATTTTATTAGAAAAGTATTCATGCAAATTGTTAATCTTTTTGAGTTTAAACATGATTTTTAAACATAATTTCATTTAAAATCTCAACACATAAAACATTCTTTTAAACAATGCAGAAAATCTAGTTGAAACAATTTAATTTTATTGAATTATCATAAAAGCTTGTGTTCATGCAACAAATCATTAAGCAGTTAGAAATAACTTTGATTGTAGCAGAAAAACTAATTCTCCAAACTCATGAATGTACACTCAGCAAAAATATAAACACAACACTTTATTTTTTTACGTTATGGTATGGGCAGGCGTCTGTTATGGACCAAGAACACAGGTGCATTTTATTGATGGCATTCTGAATGCACAGAGATACCGTGACCAGATGCTGAAGCCCGTTGTTGTGCCATACATCCAAGAACATCAGCTCATGTTGCAGCAGGATAATGTACGGCCCCATGTTGCAAGGATCTGTACATAATTCTTGGAAGCTGAAAACGTCCCAGTTCTTGCATGGCCAGCATACTCACCAGACATGTCACCCATTGAGCATGTTTGGGATGCTCTGGATCGGCGTATATGACGGCGTGTACCAGTTCCCCCCAATATCCAGCAACTTCACACAGGTATTGAAGAGGAGTGGACCCCCCAATAAAAACTGCACCTTTCAGAGTGTCCTTTTATTGTGGGCAGTCTAAGGCACACCTGTGCACTAATCATGGTGTCTAATCAGCATCTTGATATGGCACACCTGTGAGCTGGGATGGATTATCTCAGCAAAGGAGAAGTGCTCACTATCACAGATTTAGACAGATTTGTGAACAATATTTGAGAGAAATGGTGATATTGTGTATGTGGAAAAAGTTTTAGATCTTTGAGTTCATCTCATAAAAAATGGGAGCAAAAACAAAAGTGTTGTGTTTATATTTTTGATGAGTGTACTTTGATTAGAAATTGTCTGAACTCAGCAAACAAAAAATGTAGAAAAATTGGCTGGATCAACTTCATTTTCACAAATAATCAAAATAAAAACTTGTGTTTATGTTGCTAATTATCAACAATTAAAATATCTTTGATTGTAGCAGAAAAACTGAAGCTCCAAAGTCAGTGAAGTTTGTTGTTCTTAATTTTAAAAATTAATTTTGAATAATGCATTAAACTAGTTGAAAAAAGTGAATTTTAATGAGTAATCTACTTAGAAAGTTGTGTTTATGCAGCTAATCATTAAGTAATTTACATCCCTTCAGTCATAGCAGAGAAGCTCATTCTCTAAACTCTTGATCAGACAATATATTCATGGACCGGCTTTTAAGGTGTGGCGGATAAATACAATGTAAAATGATACCACTGGCTAGGGTGACCATACATCCTCTTTTGCCCGGACATGTCCTCTTTTGAGAAGCTGTCCGGCCGGCGTTTATAAAGTCCTTCAAATGTCCGGGTTTTTGATCTTGCCTAGCTTGAGCGCGTCACAGACCAGTGTATTTATCATTCACGTTGAATGGTTCCTTTGGAAACACGCTCTGAGAGGCGGAGTTTGAGCCGAACCCCGGAACGTGTATTAATCATTCACAAAGCAGTACAGAGGCACTCCAAGCAGGCAGGTAGGCACACTGAACAGAAAGAAAATGCTGAAACGCAAATGTCATTTCACTGATGAAATGCGAAAACAGTACATCAGTGAGTCACAGACAGATGTGGAGGAGAGAATTAGTTTTAATTTTAAAAAGTAAAACATCGTTGAGAATCAGATAATAAATAATACTAAATAATGTAAGTTATGCATTTTTTCTGTGCGGCCCGGTACCAATTGACCCACGGACCGGTACCGACCCGGGGGTTGGGGACCACTGATCTAGATCAAAGGCTGAATAGACTTTCATTAGAAATTGTTTCAATGGAACTATCTTAACTCAGTTCCTTTTAAAAAAAAAATGTTGAAAAACTAGTTGGTGCAACTTAATTTTAGTGAGTAATCAACATAAAAACTTGTGTTTATGCTGCTTTGATTACAGACGGGAACCTATTCATTCTGACTAAGTCTAGCTCGTTAGTTGAAGATAATTCCATTAGAAACATATAAACACTGATAAAAACTGTAATTTTGCAGCCTCAACTTGTCTTTTCTAACACTGAGCTGTACAGTTGTTCAGATGAGCATGAGGAGGAGGATCTGAGAGCAACTCGTCATCGTCAAGTGAGCCGAATTTTAGATCTTATGAAACGTTGGCGTTGGATGCTCTGCCTCCAGCTCAGGGTCAGTGAATAACCGGGTCACAGCTGACTGTGAAAGATTACTGAGCAGCTATGAGGGCTTTTTGTTGTCGGTGAGTTATGAAATTAGACGCCGGAGAACGTCTCCATATTCATGAGCTGCAGGTGTCCTCGCTAGAAGTGCTCTTGACTGTTCAGTAACTCGGCTCAGGTCACAAATTAAACATTGATTTTTAAAGGAGGAGCAGCTGGGTTAAATCAATTCCATCTTAAGAGTTTGGAGGCTGTTTTTTTTCTTCAGGTTTTGGTTGTTATTGCTGCAGCAGAACATGAGACGGGTCACTTCTTTCCTTTAACCTGCTTCATTATCGACTGTGAGGAGGTCGGAGGACAAACTGGAGGATTTATGGAGGAACAATTACTGAGGAAGGTTACTTCTGACTAATGAAAAAAAGTCTTATTAGTTTTAAGTTCAGACTGATTCAAGATGAGGAGTTAAAGTCTCTGATTCTGGTTCAAAAAAATGACACATGAGCTTTGAAAAACTCGTATTGTGATATTTCATTTTTCTGATATTTAATGTAAAAAAATGGCTTGAATGACGACTCCATTTAAAAAGAACTAATCAAAGGATTGGAGTGACTTTGTTGGAAGAAAACCTGCTTCTAAAAGGAATAAAATGTATTTAAAAAGCAGAAAATGGACTTCTAATGTGACATTTTTTATAGACTTAACTATTTCTTGTAGCACAAAACTGTCAGACATCAAGAAAACCTTCCGATCAGGTTTTACAGTTCCTATTTTTGGTCAAAATCATCCTTTATGCAGATGATATATTTCCATGCATTTGAATAATAACGAAACATTTTAAAATTGTCAATTATGGTGACTAACCTCATGAGAAGAACTCTGTAAGTCACTGATCACTTTGCCAAAGGACGTTCTTCCTCTAGAAGCAGAACCTTAAAGCTCCACTGAAGTCTGCTGCTGATCACATGGACGACGAAAAGGTTCTGGAGGAAAGTTCTATGGTCATATTACCTCCAAAATTGCCCAAATTGACTTATGAATAATCCAAGATGACTTGAAATACATCTAAAAATATTCAAAAGTTGCCTGAGACGATGCAAAACTGGTCCAAAATGGGAAAGTTCCGTAGTCAGATGGAAGAAAACCTGAAGGTGAGGCCTTTAACTCCAAAAACACCAAACCTACCATCCAGCATGGAGGTGGCAGTATCATGCTCTGGGGCTTTCTAGAAGAACTTCTGGACTGGTTTCAGACTGGATGTTGGACAGGTTCTGGACTTTCTTGGGACTGGTTTACGTTTGGTTTTAGTCTTGGTTCTCCTGGTTTTGGATGTGATTTAAAGTTGGTTTAGGATTTATTTTACTCTGGATCTGGTCCTGGATGAGCACTGGTTTAGGACTGTCTTGGACTTGGACTTTAGTTTAGATTTGGTTTTGGTCCCAATCTTGTGCTGGTTTTCGATTCCTTTTTAGACTGGTTTAAGGCTGTATTCTGATTGGTTCTGACTAGTTTAGGTTTGATTCTGTTCCTGGTTTTAGACCTTCTAGGACTGTCTTGGGCGGATCTTGGACCTATTTTTAATGGGTAGTTTAGCTTTGGTTTTGATCCAGATTTCGTACTGCTTTTTACTTTTTCAGGACTGGTTTCAGACGCTATTCTGACTGGTTGAGTTTTTTTTTTTCAACTGGTTCAGATTTGATTTTGGCCTTGGTCTTAGACCTTTTTGAGGGCTGGTTTGGGACTGGTTTCAGACTGTCTTGGGTGGGAATTTTTCCAACCACAAAAACACCAAACCTACCATCCAGCATGGAGGTGGCAGTATCATGCTCTGTGGAACTGGAGCTTTCCACAAAGTAAATGGAATAATGAAGAAGGAGGATCACCTCCACATTCTTCAGGAAAACCTAAAACCATCATCAGAAGGTTGATCTTAGACACAGTTGGATGTTTCAACCAGACAATGAGTCCAAACACACATCAGACGTGGTAAAGAAATGGTTCCATCAGGATAGAATGAAGGTTCTAGACTGGTCTCCCCAAAGTCCTGACTTAAACCATCAAGAACCTGTGGACTGATGAAGAAACAAGTCTGAGTCAGAAAGGTGACAAGTTTAGTTGAACTGAACCAATTCTGTCCAGACTGAAGAGGAAATGGAGAAATTTAACCAAATATGAACATTTGTTTGTATATTTTAATGTTGACTCAGAGGAGTCATCAGCTGTAGTCGACTGGAATCACTCAAGAGAAGTTAAGAGGTCATGAAACTAAGAACATTAGAACAACACAACTTTATAGATCAATAAAACTGATCTTTCAAGTTACTGTATGGAAGTTTATGACCCAAGATTTCCAGAAGACCTTCCACAAATCTATGAAAGAACCAAAATTAAAATTGTTTTTGAGTTTCAATGATTCAGAGTTCTGGGAGTCACTGGAAACTAAAGACTGATAAAACCATCAACATATGTCATATTCACGTCCACCTTGAGTTTGAGAATCTTGTTTTGTCACCTTAAGCAGAAATAACTCATTGAAGGTGTTTTGAACAAATGTCCATTCCTTCAGTTCAGATGTTTGAAGGTTTTTCTTGCAGGTCTCTAATCCTCGCGGCCTTTCAAAGGCATTCAGATCTGGGCTTTGACTTCTCAAACCTCCATTTCTCCTTCTGCAGGCTGGATTTGTGCTCTGGATCATGATCCTGCTCAAAGGTTCATTCCCAGTTCAGCTTCCAGTCAGATGGTTGGAGATTCTCTTCTATCCAGAGAACCTCATTTCCTGCCTCCTGTAGGTTGGTTCTGATGGTTTTTTGGGCTTAAATTCCTGTTAAATTATGAAAACAACAATAAAATTGTTGTATGTTTGTTTGAAAGCCACCTAATAAAGACGGTTGTTCAAAAAACGTTGGATAAAGTCTGTTCCATGTTCAGAACTTCTAGATTTAACATGACTGTGTGTTTATCCCCAATGGAATAATCTATAGAAAATTGAAGTACAAACTAAAGTTTTTGCATAAAATATGTCTCCATATGCATCAGTCGTTTAAAATTCAAATTATTTCTTACAAAATGAAGCTCAATCAGTGAACTCTATGTAGAGAAATGAGCTTTCTCTGTAATCAAATAGATTTTTTAATTAATTACTGATTAGCAGCATGAAAACAGGACTGTAAGTTGATTATCAAAATTAAGCTGCTCCAGCTAATTTTTCTGTGTGTCTTGTGTACGTAATTAGCGTCATTAAGTGTGCAGATATTTTTTATATTTTCATGCTCCATGCTTCTTTTTTTGCTCATATTGTAGCTTCAGCAGTAAAATAGTTGATCATTTCCTGTATTTTAAACTTTGTGTATTTTAACACAATATCTGAATGTGGAAAGCAAAAACTACACAGATTTAATTTAGACATTTAATACATTTAGAGAGATTTTTGCAAAGAAAACACACCTTAGTCGTCACAAAAGGAACATTAGCTGAACTTTATCCAGTTTAACAAGTAGAACATGGATCTAGTTCAAGCGTTTAAACTTGTTAACATGCGACAGATCACAGCTTTATAATCACACAGGAACAGGAATAGGAGCAAGAAATCCCCTCCGTGACGCCTGAAGGCCATCAGCAGCCGTCAAAGGCAGGTTATCTGTAGAAACAATGCAAAGCTGACATCATTTATCAAAGCGAGAAACATGAAGAAACACCAAGAACTGATGAATCTTTCACTTTCCAGTCAATTCTATCTGGAAAAAAACTCAAACCTGAGCTTAAAGTTGTGATTTTTCATCAAAATCCTGTTAAAAAAAAAATCAGCAAAACTAAATGTTTGCTTTCACCAGATCCTGTGAAAAATCAAAACTGTTCTATTCTCCATAACCAACTCAAAAATTCACTTAAAAATCTGTCAAAAACAAAGCATTTGCACAAATAAGATTCTGTAAAAAACTAAAAATTCTGCATCTTTCTGCACATCCAAAAAGCTTGTAGTGACTCAGCTGTGACCAACAGCCGCCTGACTAAAATTCAGGGAGTTTTCAGCTGAACTGCAGGAAGTGTTTCCACAAAGAGACACGAAACGACAAACACAAGAAAAGGAGACACAAAATAAACAAAGCTGTCCAACAAATGCATAAAAATCCAAAGAGAGCCACAAAAACAAGACTGAAACAACATAAATGACAGAGCAGACAGCTCCTCTGACCTGCTGCTCCTGATAAACCAGCTGATTATTCTGTTTATCTGCTTCATAAAACAACCAAACATTATCTGATCCTCCGTCTCACCGGAGCTCTGCTTCATAAATCACTGATAGGATCACTGCACAGCCAGGAAATCTTCAGTTATTTATTCACACTTTTCAGCATCTATACATTTATTCTGCTGGCTTATATCTGTACCTGTATCGGTGTTCACCCATCAGGTAGAACATCCTGACCTCTGACAGGTGAAGGCAAGAACACTGATTAAAAATGACACAAAACAACAAAAATGAGGCACAGAATGACCAAAAGCAAGACAGAAAACAGTCTGTAGAGGCTGTAAACATGGAGATAGTTAAATATCTGTAGTATGAGGAGACAAAATGACAAAAATGAGACAGAAAACATAAAAAATGAGACATTAAATGACCATAAAGAGACAAAACTGTCCAAAAGACACATAAAACAACAAAATCAAGACACAAAGTGACAAAAACAAGACGTAAAATGACCAAAATGAGACATGAAATCACAAAAATGATACAGAAAAACAACACCAATGAGACACAAAAATACAAAATGGTCCCAAAGACACATAAAATGACCAAGACGAAACCAAGCGACCAAAACGAGACAAGAGACTGAGAATAAAACTAAAGCTGCTGGATGAATAAATAAAGTCAGAAACAGTGGACAGAGGAGGAAGTGGTTGGAGATCCATTCAGCATGGAGAAACATCTGATGGAGTAGAGAGAAAAAGGTCTGGAAACATGGAGACAGAAAAACATCTACAGGAGATAAAACAACCAGAAAGAAACACAAAATGACAAAAACAATATGGAAACTAAAAAAAGGAGACACAAAGGAACTAAAGCCGTCCTGGACACGTAAAATGACCAAACCAGACTGAAAATGACCAAAATCACAGAAATGTTATCATTTTGGTCATTTTGAAGTTGTTTCAAGTACTTTTTAAATATTTTTCAAATTATTTTGGATAATTCTTGCATCAGTTTTGGGCACAAAGATTTTACTTTGGACATTTTTCGAATAATTATGCACAAAGGTTTGGCTGCAAAAATGTAATTATTTCTATCCAAAATAACTTCAAATTAGTCCAAAATGACTTAAATTAGTCCAAATTAGTCAAAACTTGTCAAATATTGCACAAATTAGTCCAAAAATGCTCAATAATGTATCTAAAAATTGTCAAAATGTGTCCAACATAGTGCTCAATAACTCAAAATAAGTGCAAAATGAATGAAGTTGTCAAAAATTACTCAAAATTTGTCAAAAATGACCCAAATCTTTCCCAAAATGACACAAATCTGATCAAACATTACACAAATTAGTCTAAAATGCTTCACAATGTGTCCAAAATGACTCAAATGTTTTTAAAAATTGCACAAAATTAGATCAAGATCATTTGTAAAAATTGCCTGAAAATGATTTTTTAACATCAACACAACTCGTTAAAACTGTTTTTTTCTGGCTGGCAGATTAAATAACGGTCATTAAGATCATATTTACAGCTCATATTTTTCCTGCAGCCTGTGTTTAATCAGTACAGCTCTTGTATTAGTTTCTACTGAACTTATTCCTCTGTACATTCACCTCTCTACTGCATTTATCTGTATGTTTTAGTCTTCTGAAACTCCTCGTACTTTCACGCTTTGTCGGATGCGGTTATGGATTTAGCCGATAATAAATCATGGCGGGATGTGTGCAGCGCTGATCATCAGGAATTATTCAAGGACTAAATTATAATCCGTACGGTTTGGTGGACGGAGGCTTTTAATGCGTTATTATTCAAACAGGAAGGTGACGCCATAAATCAGAGGCTGATCACTGAACCCAGAGCAGGAGCTCCTGGAAGTAGCTGAATCTAAAAGTGAACAGCACTAATCTACACATGTTTATATTAGCTGCATAAATCATAAAGAAAAATAATTAGGCTCTTTATTTCCCTGCAGTGTTGACCTATTAAACGCTCCACAGCTGCACTTTAAGGAAGAGGCTTCATCTTTCTGCAGCTGGATGGTTGGATTCCTGATAAACTGCAGCACAGAGCGCTGAGCGTGAACCCTCACAACAGTTTTAGTTCAATTTTATTCATCTCCACCGCAAGAAAGGAAAGTCCTGGACATAGAAGGAGAGAAGATCCTGAAATAACACAGTTAGAACCACAGAAAACAGATAAAGAGTCATTTTGGATGAATTTCCAGTTGTTTGGAGCAGATTTGTGTCATTTTGGACTCTTGGTCCACTTCCAACTTATTGTGGACAAATTTGGAGTCACTTTGGATAAACTTGATGCCAAGTTACTCTGAAAGAGTTATACAGTCAAGAACCAATACAATCTGGTATAGTCATATCTAGAACTACAACAATAATATACAGTCCTATCTAGAACGACGACAGTCATATCTATAAGTATTAGTCATATTTAGAACTACTGCAGTCACATCTAGAACTACTGCAGTCACATCTAGAACTACTACAGTCATATTTAGAATTACTACAGTCATATCCAGAATTACGACAGACTGGTGACCTGTCCAGGGTGTCCCCTGCCTTCACCCGAGTCAGCTGGGATAGACTCCAGCACCCCCCATGACCCTAGTGAGGATAAAGCGATGGATGGATGGATATCCAGAATTACTACAGTTACTTCTAGAACTACTACAGTCACATCTAGAACTACTACGGTCACATCTAGAATTACTACAGTCACATCTAGAATTACTACGGTCACATCTAGAACTACTACGGTCACATCTAGAACTACTACAGTCACTTCTAGAATTACTACAGTCACTTCTAGAATTACTACGGTCACATCTAGAATTACTACGGTCACATCTAGAACTACTACAGTCACTTCTAGAATTACTACGGTCACATCTAGAATTACTACGGTCACATCTAGAACTACTACAGTCACATCTAGAATTACTACGGTCATATCTAGAACTGCTACGGTCACATCTAGAACTACTACAGTCACTTCTAGAATTACTACGGTCACATCTAGAATTACTACAGTCACTTCTAGAATTACTACGGTCACATCTAGAACTACTACGGTCACATCTAGAACTGCTACGGTCACATCTAGAACTACTACAGTCACATCTAGAATTACTACAGTCACATCTAGAATTACTACGGTCACATCTAGAATTACTACAGTCACTTCTAGAATTACTACGGTCACATCTAGAACTACTACAGTCACATCTAGAATTACTACGGTCACATCTAGAACTGCTACGGTCACATCTAGAATTGCTACGGTCACATCTAGAATTGCTACGGTCACATCTAGAACTGCTACGGTCACATCTAGAACTGCTACGGTCACATCTAGAACTACTACAGTCACTTCTAGAATTACTACGGTCACATCTAGAACTACTACGGTCACATCTAGAACTGCTACGGTCACATCTAGAACTACTACAGTCACATCTAGAATTACTACAGTCACATCTAGAATTACTACGGTCACATCTAGAATTACTACAGTCACTTCTAGAATTACTACGGTCACATCTAGAACTACTACGGTCACATCTAGAACTGCTACGGTCACATCTAGAACTACTACAGTCACATCTAGAATTACTACAGTCACATCTAGAATTACTACGGTCACATCTAGAATTACTACAGTCACTTCTAGAATTACTACGGTCACATCTAGAACTACTACAGTCACATCTAGAATTACTACGGTCACATCTAGAACTGCTACGGTCACATCTAGAATTGCTACGGTCACATCTAGAATTGCTACGGTCACATCTAGAACTGCTACGGTCACATCTACAACTGCTACGGTCACATCTAGAACTACTACGGTCACATCTAGAACTGCTACGGTCACTTCTAGAACTACTACGGTCACATCTAGAACTACAACGGTCACATCTAGAACTACTACGGTCACATCTAGAACTACTACAGTCACATCTAGAACTACGACGGTCACTTCTAGAACTACTACAGTCACATCTAGAACTGCTACGGTCACTTCTAGAACTACTACGGTCACTTCTAGAACTACTACGGTCACATCTAGAACTACTACGGTCACTTCTAGAACTACTACGGTCACATCTAGAACTACTACGGTCATATCTAGAACTACTACAGTCACTTCTAGAACTACTACGGTCACATCTAGAACTACTACAGTCACATCTAGAACTACTACGGTCACTTCTAGAACTACTACGTTCACATCTAGAACTGCTACGGTCACATCTAGAACTGCTACGGTCACTTCTAGAACTACTACGGTCACTTCTAGAACTACTACGGTCACATCTAGAACTACTACAGTCACATCTAGAACTACTACAGTCACTTCTAGAACTACTACGGTCACTTCTAGAACTACTACGGTCACATCTAGAACTACTACAGTCACTTCTAGAACTACTGCAGTCACATCTAGAACTACTACGGTCATATCTAGAACTACTACAGTCACTTCTAGAACTACTACGGTCACATCTAGAACTACTACGGTCACTTCTAGAACTACGACGGTCACATCTAGAACTACTACAGTCACTTCTAGAACTACTACGGTCACATCTAGAACTACTACGGTCACATCTAGAACTACTACGGTCATATCTAGAACTACTACAGTCACTTCTAGAACTACTACAGTCACTTCTAGAACTACTACGGTCATATCTAGAACTACTACAGTCACTTCTAGAACTACGACGGTCACATCTAGAACTACTACAGTCACTTCTAGAACTACTACAGTCACTTCTAGAACTACTACGGTCATATCTAGAACTACTACAGTCACTTCTAGAACTACTACAGTCACTTCTAGAACTACTACGGTCATATCTAGAACTACTACAGTCACTTCTAGAACTACTACAGTCACTTCTAGAACTACTACGGTCACATCTAGAACTACTACGGTCACATCTAGAACTACGACGGTCACATCTAGAACTACTACAGTCACTTCTAGAACTACTACGGTCACATCTAGAACTACTACGGTCACATCTAGAACTACTACGGTCACATCTAGAACTACTACAGTCACTTCTAGAACTACTACGGTCATATCTAGAACTACTACAGTCACTTCTAGAACTACTACAGTCACTTCTAGAACTACTACGGTCACATCTAGAACTACTACGGTCACATCTAGAACTACGACGGTCACATCTAGAACTGCTACAGTCACTTCTAGAACTACTACGGTCACATCTAGAACTACTACGGTCACATCTAGAACTACTACGGTCACATCTAGAACTACTACAGTCACTTCTAGAACTACTACAGTCACTTCTAGAACTACTACGGTCACATCTAGAACTACTACGGTCACATCTAGAACTACGTCGGTCACATCTAGAACTACTACAGTCACTTCTAGAACTACTACGGTCACATCTAGAACTACTACGGTCATATCTAGAACTACTACGGTCACATCTAGAACTACTACGGTCACATCTAGAACTACTACAGTCACTTCTAGAACTACTACAGTCACTTCTAGAACTACTACGGTCACATCTAGAACTACTACGGTCACATCTAGAACTACTACGGTCATATCTAGAACTACTACAGTCACTTCTAGAACTACCACAGTCATATCTAGAACTACGACAGTCATATCATGTACACCCCCTGTCAAAAGTTTTGAGACACTTTCTCATTCAAATAAATTGGAACCCGTGTCAAAAGTTTTGACAGGGGGTGTATAATGAAGTGATTTTGTTGAAATTTTTGTATTTTAAGCTCAGATTTGGTGATTTTTTTCCAACAAAAAGTGACTGATGATGAGTCGGAAAGCTGAAAATATGACAGTTCTTCCTGTTTTCTTTGGTATCTGGCTGGTAGATGGTGTCATTTTAGGCGTTTTCTAAAAGATAACATCATATTTTGGGGTTCTGTTTTGTTAATTAGCTCACATTTCTGCCAAAGAACACGTTAGTTACTGTTAAAACCACATTAATACTCCTGAACTCTAAACTGAGCTGCAGCCAGAGAAGAGAAAGTGAAAGTGAGCGACTGAACGGAGAATTAAAGGGACATTTGACTTCATTTGTTTTGTGAGATGGAGCTGGAAGACGTTTTAATTAAATTCGTGGGTTGTAATAAAGGATCCTTTTCCTCAGAAACGCTGCTGATAATTTAATGCTTGAAGTGACGAGTCGTGAACTCGGCTGTTTGTAAATGATCGAATCATTAACACCTAATGGGTTCAGGTCACACTCAAAGTCCACCTCACAGCACTTTCTGGATTCTTTTACTCACCGAGGCTTTTATTTCTACAAATATATGAACATTTTTTAAATATACCGCCCATTTTTGAAACTCCAGAGCTCCAATATTCTAGTTTTGTAGTAAGTCTAACCTGCTCCTTTAGCTCAAACAAAATGAATTTGTTTCATTTTGTGACCAGATATTTCAGATTTATTGTGTTCTCCATGTTTAGGTTGCTTTTATTGTGGCCTGCAGGTTCAGAAAACATCACTACTTCACTTCTGATTATTAGTCTTTTTTGTTAATATGAGCTCAGAAATGGAACGGCTTCAGTTACTTTTTCATATGATCCTATTTTTTCATATTTCATGTTTTAATTGTGGAAAATTGCAGATACACGATGTTTATTTTAATTTAATTTTATTTATTTTAATTTAATCTAATTGTATTTCATTTATTTCTTGTGTCCTAGCTGCTGGAATATTACTGTTTATTTAAATCTTTTTTGTTTGTTTGTTTGTTTTACGATTGTTTTTGCTTGTTAAAATATTTTATGACTGGAAAACTGCAGATCGTTTCATTTGATGATAATTTTCTGTTATTTAAAGTTTTATTTCATTTGACTTTAATCTCATTTCATTTAATTTACTTTATTTCTTGTTCCTGAGCTGCTGGAATATTACTGTTTATTTGTTTAATTTGTTGTCTTTTTGTTGATTGTCTCTTTGTTTGTTTGCTTGTTTGTTTTCCTTTTTGATAGTTTTTTTAAAATCTGTTATTTCAATTATAGTTTGTTTTATTTGTATTCATTGTAATTGAATTAAATTCTTGTGTCCTCGCTGCTGGAATATTACTGTTAATTTGTTTAGTTTGGATTTTTTAATCTTTTGTTTTTGTTTTTGATTGTTTTTGATTTACTTTTGGTTTGTTTTTTCCAATAATATTTGATTCATGGAACATTGCAGAACTTTCATGTGTTAGTTTAATTTCATTTTATTTCATTTTATTTCATTTTTTGTGCTTTTACTGCCAGAATATTTCCGCTGTTTTGTTTGGATTTCGTTTTACAGTTTATTTTTTTATAGACAGCAGTAACTAGAACTGTGATTTAAATCAGCAGCAGACCTCATTTAAAGCGTCTCTCAGTAGAAACAAGTGATCGCAGCCAAAACAAACTCATGTTTAAATAAAGACGGCGGTCAGAAATAATTGGAGCTACATGACTTCCTGCAGAGGAAACGATGGATCCACATGAAGATGAGGATGAGGATGAAGATGAGGATGAAGATGAGGATGAGTCATCGCTCCGTCTTTTAGCCATTAAACCAGAGGAACACTCCAACCTCAACACAATGCTGATTATCGTCGTGTTCGGACGTCCCTGAACGCATCGCCACGATGCCACTTAAACTTTGAACGAGCTTCCAGCAGCCGTTTCTGCAGAACGTTAAAACCTGATAAAGCGACGTTTGGATCGACTTTAAGTCACGACTTTGTACAACGACACAACCAAACAGACAGGTGAATTAGAAACACCCAAAAAACGGCCCCAAACGGCCAAAAATGTGTCTAAAATAATACAAAACATCTACAAAACAGCTCCAAGCTTGTTCAAAATGACATAAATCTGTCAAAAATTACAACAATTAGTCAAAAGTAAGCAAAATATGCTCAGAATAATTGGAAATGAGTCTAAAATGATGCAAAAATTTAACAAAACTCCACAAACTTAGCGCAAAAGGAATCAAATCTGGTCAGAAATGACTCAGAGTGACTCCAAAATCACTAAAATTAGTCCAAAATACTTAAAATATGTCTATAATGATACAAAATTTGAAAAAAAAGATCTAAGATGACCCAAATTCTATCAAATATTACACAAATGAGTCCACAATACCTAAAACTAGTTCAAAACGCATTAAAGGTTGTCTAAAACAGTCTGAAATGTGTCTAAAATAATGCAAAACATTTACAAAATAGCTCAAAAATGAGTTCAAAATGACTCAAATCTTGTCAAAAAATAACAAAAACCGCTCCAAAGTGACAACAACATGCCAGTAACACTCAGGAATGTGTCTAAAATAATGTGAAAATTGGAAAAACAAGATTGAAAATGAGTCCAAAACGACACAAATCCAATCAAATATTATTCAAATGAGTTCAAAATGACTAAAATTGTGGACAAAATGCTTTAAAATTTGCCTAAAATGGGCCAAAATGTGTTAAAAATCATATAAAGTTAGTCCAAAATGGCGAAAACTTTCCCAAAATGACACAAATCTTGTTCAATATTACACAAAATAGTTTAAAATTACTAAAGCTTGTTCAAAATGCTTTAACGTTGGTCTAAAATAACTGAAAATATGGCTAAAATAAAGCCAATGTTGTGTAAAATATCTGAAATATCTATAGTTTCATCATTTAAAACCTAACAGTCAGTGAAGACTCATTTGTTTTGAACATTTGAATGCAGCATCGTTTGCTCATTCCTCCATGTTCATGAAGAGCTTCTGACTTCATGCTTCTCTGCAGCAGCATCATAAAAGCAGGAGTCCAGGCCTGAACGCTGCTCTGCTCAGTCTCTCACATTTACTGGAGGCTTTCTGAGGGTTTGTTTCTGTGCAGATCTTAATGCTCGTCTAACGGTGACCACCTGCTGCCGTCTGCATCGCCCCGCACAAATCTGTGTTACTTCCCAGGAGAGGCTCGGCTCGGCTCGCAGGAAGAGTTTAAACAACATTTCTTCATCAACAGGCGTCGCATGAGCTGCAAGAACGACAGCAAAGCCTTCCTAGCAGCTCTGTGGTGATCGTAGTGGTTTAAAATGGCTCCAAACTAGTCCAAAATCCCAGCAGATTAGTCTGAAATTATTCTAAAACAGTCCAACATGACTCACATTAATCTGAAATGACTCCAGATGAATCCAAAATGACTCTAAACTAGTCCAAAATGACTCCAAACTAGTCCAAAATGACTCTAAATTAGTCCAAAATGACTCCAAACTAGTCCAAAATGACTCCAAACTAGTCCAAAATCACTCTAAATTAGTCCAAAATGACTCCAGATGAATCCAAAATGACTCCAAACTAGTCCAAAATGACTCCAAACGAGTCCAAAATCACTCTAAATTAGTCCAAAATGACTCCAAACTAGTCCAAAATCACTCTAAATTAGTCCAAAATGACTCCAAACTAGTCCAAAATGAATCCAAACTAGTCCAAAATGATTCTAAATTAGTCCAAAATGACTCCAAACTAGTCCAAAATGAATCCAAACTAGTCCAAAATGACTCCAAACTAGTCCAAAATCACTCTAAATTAGTCCAAAATGACTCCAGATGAATCCAAAATGACTCTAAACTAGTCCAAAATCACTCTAAATTAGTCCAAAATGACTCCAGATGAATCCAAAATGACTCTAAACTAGTCCAAAATCACTCTAAATTAGTCCAAAATGACTCCAAACTAGTCCAAAATCACTCTAAATTAGTCCAAAATGACTCCAAACTAGTCCAAAATCACTCTAAATTAGTCCAAAATGACTCCAAACTAGTCCAAAATCACTCTAAATTAGTCCAAAATGACTCCAAACTAGTCCAAAATGACTCTAAACTAGTCCAAAATGACTCCAAACTAGTCCAAAATCACTCTAAATTAGTCCAAAATGACTCCAAACTAGTCCAAAATCACTCTAAATTAGTCCAAAATGACTCCAAACTAGTCCAAAATCACTCTAAATGACTCCAAACTAGTCCAAAATCACTCTAAATTAGTCCAAAATGACTCCAAACTAGTCCAAAATGAATCCAAACTAGTCCAAAATCACTCTAAATTAGTCCAAAATGACTCCAAACTAGTCCAAAATCACTCTAAATTAGTCCAAAATGACTCCAAACTAGTCCAAAATGAATCCAAACTAGTCCAAAATGATTCTAAATTAGTCCAAAATGACTCCAAACTAGTCTAAAATGACTCTAAATTAGTCCAAAATCACTCAATTTCATCCAAAATGACTCCAAACTAGTCCAAAATCACTCTAAATTAGTCCAAAATGACTCCAAACTAGTCCAAAATGACTCTAAATTAGTCCAAAATCACTCCAAACTAGTCCAAAATGACTCTAAATTAGTCCAAAATGACTCCAAACTAGTCCAAAATGACTCCAAACTAGTCCAAAATGACTCTAAATTAGTCCAAAATGACTCCAAACTAGTCCAAAATCACTCTAAATTAGTCCAAAATGACTCCAAACTAGTCCAAAATGATTCTAAATTAGTCCAAAATGACTCCAAACTAGTCCAAAATGAATCCAAACTAGTCCAAAATGACTCTAAATTAGTCCAAAATCACTCAATTTCATCCAAAATGACTCCAAACTAGTCCAAAATCACTCTAAATTAGTCCAAAATGACTCCAAACTAGTCCAAAATGACTCTAAATTAGTCCAAAATCACTCCAAACTAGTCCAAAATGACTCTAAATTAGTCCAAAATGACTCCAAACTAGTCCAAAATGACTCCAAACTAGTCCAAAATGACTCTAAATTAGTCCAAAATGACTCTAAACTAGTCCAAAATGACTCCAAACTAGTCCAAAATCACTCTAAATTAGTCCAAAATGACTCCAAACTAGTCCAAAATAACTCTAAATTAGTCCAAAATGACTCCAAACTAGTCCAAAATGAATCCAAACTAGTCCAAAATGATTCTAAATTAGTCCAAAATGACTCCAAACTAGTCCAAAATGACTCCAAACTAGTCCAAAATGAATCCAAACTAGTCCAAAATGACTCTAAATTAGTCCAAAATCACTCAATTTCATCCAAAATGACTCCAAACTAGTCCAAAATCACTCTAAATTAGTCCAAAATGACTCCAAACTAGTCCAAAATGACTCTAAATTAGTCCAAAATCACTCCAAACTAGTCCAAAATGACTCTAAATTAGTCCAAAATGACTCCAAACTAGTCCAAAATGACTCCAAACTAGTCCAAAATGACTCTAAATTAGTCCAAAATGACTCCAAACTAGTCCAAAATCACTCTAAATTAGTCCAAAATGACTCCAAACTAGTCCAAAATCACTCTAAATTAGTCCAAAATGACTCCAAACTAGTCCAAAATGAATCCAAACTAGTCCAAAATGATTCTAAATTAGTCCAAAATGACTCCAAACTAGTCCAAAATGACTCCAAACTAGTCAAAAATGAATCCAAACTAGTCCAAAATCACTCAATTTCATCCAAAATGACTCCAAACTAGTCCAAAATCACTCTAAATTAGTCCAAAATGACTCCAAACTAGTCCAAAATGACTCTAAATTAGTCCAAAATCACTCCAAACTAGTCCAAAATGACTCTAAATTAGTCCAAAATGACTCCAAACTAGTCCAAAATGACTCCAAACTAGTCCAAAATCACTCTAAATTAGTCCAAAATGACTCCAAACTAGTCCAAAATCACTCTAAATTAGTCCAAAATGACTCCAAACTAGTCCAAAATGACTCCAAACTAGTCCAAAATCACTCTAAATTAGTCCAAAATGACTCCAGATGAATCCAAAATGACTCTAAACTAGTCCAAAATCACTCTAAATTAGTCCAAAATGACTCCAGATGAATCCAAAATGACTCTAAACTAGTCCAAAATCACTCTAAATTAGTCCAAAATGACTCCAAACTAGTCCAAAATCACTCTAAATTAGTCCAAAATGACTCCAAACTAGTCCAAAATCACTCTAAATTAGTCCAAAATCACTCCAAACTAGTCCAAAATCACTCTAAATTAGTCCAAAATGACTCCAAACTAGTCCAAAATCACTCTAAATTAGTCCAAAATCACTCCAAACTAGTCCAAAATGACTCTAAATTAGTCCAAAATGACTCCAAACTAGTCCAAAATGACTCCAAACTAGTCCAAAATGACTCTAAATTAGTCCAAAATGACTCCAAACTAGTCCAAAATCACTCTAAATTAGTCCAAAATGACTCCAAACTAGTCCAAAATGATTCTAAATTAGTCCAAAATGACTCCAAACTAGTCCAAAATGAATCCAAACTAGTCCAAAATGACTCTAAATTAGTCCAAAATCACTCAATTTCATCCAAAATGACTCCAAACTAGTCCAAAATCACTCCAAACTAGTCCAAAATGATTCTAAATTAGTCCAAAATGACTCCAAACTAGTCCAAAATGACTCCAAACTAGTCCAAAATGACTCTAAATTAGTCCAAAATGACTCTAAACTAGTCCAAAATGACTCCAAACTAGTCCAAAATCACTCTAAATTAGTCCAAAATGACTCCAAACTAGTCCAAAATCACTCTAAATTAGTCCAAAATGACTCCAAACTAGTCCAAAATGATTCTAAATTAGTCCAAAATGACTCCAAACTAGTCCAAAATGAATCCAAACTAGTCCAAAATGACTCTAAATTAGTCCAAAATCACTCAATTTCATCCAAAATGACTCCAAACTAGTCCAAAATCACTCTAAATTAGTCCAAAATGACTCCAAACTAGTCCAAAATGACTCTAAATTAGTCCAAAATCACTCCAAACTAGTCCAAAATGACTCTAAATTAGTCCAAAATGACTCCAAACTAGTCCAAAATGACTCCAAACTAGTCCAAAATGACTCTAAATTAGTCCAAAATGACTCTAAACTAGTCCAAAATGACTCCAAACTAGTCCAAAATCACTCTAAATTAGTCCAAAATGACTCCAAACTAGTCCAAAATCACTCTAAATTAGTCCAAAATGACTCCAAACTAGTCCAAAATGAATCCAAACTAGTCCAAAATGATTCTAAATTAGTCCAAAATGACTCCAAACTAGTCCAAAATGACTCCAAACTAGTCCAAAATGAATCCAAACTAGTCCAAAATGACTCTAAATTAGTCCAAAATCACTCAATTTCATCCAAAATGACTCCAAACTAGTCCAAAATCACTCTAAATTAGTCCAAAATGACTCCAAACTAGTCCAAAATGACTCTAAATTAGTCCAAAATCACTCCAAACTAGTCCAAAATGACTCTAAATTAGTCCAAAATGACTCCAAACTAGTCCAAAATGACTTCAAACTAGTCCAAAATGACTCTAAATTAGTCCAAAATGACTCCAAACTAGTCCAAAATCACTCTAAATTAGTCCAAAATGACTCCAAACTAGTCCAAAATCACTCTAAATTAGTCCAAAATGACTCCAAACTAGTCCAAAATGAATCCAAACTAGTCCAAAATGATTCTAAATTAGTCCAAAATGACTCCAAACTAGTCCAAAATGACTCCAAACTAGTCAAAAATGAATCCAAACTAGTCCAAAATCACTCAATTTCATCCAAAATGACTCCAAACTAGTCCAAAATCACTCTAAATTAGTCCAAAATGACTCCAAACTAGTCCAAAATGACTCTAAATTAGTCCAAAATCACTCCAAACTAGTCCAAAATGACTCTAAATTAGTCCAAAATGACTCCAAACTAGTCCAAAATGACTCCAAACTAGTCCAAAATCACTCTAAATTAGTCCAAAATGACTCCAAACTAGTCCAAAATCACTCTAAATTAGTCCAAAATGACTCCAAACTAGTCCAAAATGACTCCAAACTAGTCCAAAATCACTCTAAATTAGTCCAAAATGACTCCAGATGAATCCAAAATGACTCTAAACTAGTCCAAAATCACTCTAAATTAGTCCAAAATGACTCCAGATGAATCCAAAATGACTCTAAACTAGTCCAAAATCACTCTAAATTAGTCCAAAATGACTCCAAACTAGTCCAAAATCACTCTAAATTAGTCCAAAATGACTCCAAACTAGTCCAAAATCACTCTAAATTAGTCCAAAATCACTCCAAACTAGTCCAAAATCACTCTAAATTAGTCCAAAATGACTCCAAACTAGTCCAAAATCACTCTAAATTAGTCCAAAATCACTCCAAACTAGTCCAAAATGACTCTAAATTAGTCCAAAATGACTCCAAACTAGTCCAAAATGACTCCAAACTAGTCCAAAATGACTCTAAATTAGTCCAAAATGACTCCAAACTAGTCCAAAATCACTCTAAATTAGTCCAAAATGACTCCAAACTAGTCCAAAATGATTCTAAATTAGTCCAAAATGACTCCAAACTAGTCCAAAATGAATCCAAACTAGTCCAAAATGACTCTAAATTAGTCCAAAATCACTCAATTTCATCCAAAATGACTCCAAACTAGTCCAAAATCACTCCAAACTAGTCCAAAATGATTCTAAATTAGTCCAAAATGACTCCAAACTAGTCCAAAATGACTCCAAACTAGTCCAAAATGACTCTAAATTAGTCCAAAATGACTCTAAACTAGTCCAAAATGACTCCAAACTAGTCCAAAATCACTCTAAATTAGTCCAAAATGACTCCAAACTAGTCCAAAATCACTCTAAATTAGTCCAAAATGACTCCAAACTAGTCCAAAATGAATCCAAACTAGTCCAAAATGATTCTAAATTAGTCCAAAATGACTCCAAACTAGTCCAAAATGACTCCAAACTAGTCCAAAATCACTCTAAATTAGTCCAAAATGACTCCAAACTAGTCCAAAATCACTCTAAATTACTCCAAAATGACTCCAAACTAGTCCAAAATGAATCCAAACTAGTCCAAAATGATTCTAAATTAGTCCAAAATGACTCCAAACTAGTCCAAAATGACTCCAAACTAGTCCAAAATGAATCCAAACTAGTCCAAAATGACTCTAAACTAGTCCAAAATGACTCCAAACTAGTCCAAAATCACTCTAAATTAGTCCAAAATGACTCCAAACTAGTCCAAAATCACTCTAAATTAGTCCAAAATGACTCCAAACTAGTCCAAAATGAATCCAAACTAGTCCAAAATGATTCTAAATTAGTCCAAAATGACTCCAAACTAGTCCAAAATGACTCCAAACTAGTCAAAAATGAATCCAAACTAGTCCAAAATCACTCAATTTCATCCAAAATGACTCCAAACTAGTCCAAAATCACTCTAAATTAGTCCAAAATGACTCCAAACTAGTCCAAAATCACTCTAAATTAGTCCAAAATGACTCCAAACTAGTCCAAAATCACTCTAAATTAGTCCAAAATGACTCCAAACTAGTCCAAAATGACTCCAAACTAGTCCAAAATCACTCTAAATTAGTCCAAAATGACTCCAAACTAGTCCAAAATCACTCTAAATTAGTCCAAAATGACTCCAAACTAGTCCAAAATGAATCCAAACTAGTCCAAAATGATTCTAAATTAGTCCAAAATGACTCCAAACTAGTCCAAAATGACTCCAAACTAGTCAAAAATGAATCCAAACTAGTCCAAAATCACTCAATTTCATCCAAAATGACTCCAAACTAGTCCAAAATCACTCTAAATTAGTCCAAAATGACTCCAAACTAGTCCAAAATGACTCTAAATTAGTCCAAAATCACTCCAAACTAGTCCAAAATGACTCTAAATTAGTCCAAAATGACTCCAAACTAGTCCAAAATGACTCCAAACTAGTCCAAAATCACTCTAAATTAGTCCAAAATGACTCTAAACTAGTCCAAAATCACTCTAAATTAGTCCAAAATGACTCCAAACTAGTCCAAAATGACTCTAAATTAGTCCAAACTCACTCCACATTAGTCTAAAATAACTCAAATTCATGCAAAATTATTCTAGATTATTCTAAAATTATTCTTAAATAGTCCAAAATGACTCACATTAATCTGAAATGACTCCAGATGAATCCAAAATGATTCCAAATTAGTCTAAAATGACTCAGTTTCATCCAAAAAGACTCCAAATTAGTCTAAAATGACTAAAATTAGTCCTACATGACTCCAAATTGGTCCAAAATGACTCAAATTCATTCAAAATTACTCCAAATCAGTCCAGAATTACTCAAATCTTTCCTAAAATACCACAAATCTTGTCAGAATTTACACAAATTAGTCCAAAATACTCCAAAAATTTTGTCCAAAATGCTTGAAAATGTGTCTAAAGTATTACAACATTCGTAATGGATGACTCAGGATTAGTGCAAAACGGCTCAAATTTAGTTAAAAATTACTCAGAATGAACCTAAAATCGTTAAAACTTTTCCAAAATGACACAAATCGTGTCAGAAATTATTCAAACTTTGTTAAAAATGGCTAAAGCTTAAATCTATTTAAATATTACACAGAATAAAAGTCTAAAATGCTTAAAAATATGTCTAAAATGACTCATTCAAAACAATAAAGACTTGAAATTAGTCCAAAACTACTAAAATTCTAGGAAATTTGTCCAACGTGCTTCAAGATGTGCATAAAATGACTGAAATATCTCTAAAATTATGTAACATTCATAAAAAGTGACTGAAAATGTCTTGAATCCTGTAAACAGTTACTGCCTAAAACCTCCCAAAATGACACAAATCCTGTCAGAAATGACACAAATCAGTCCAAAATTCTTTTAAATGTGTGTAAGATGGCTTAAAATGTGAAACAATGTTACATGTGCAAAAACAAAACAACACACAGATTTGTCCAGAATTACTAAAATCTGTCCAACCCGGTTAAAAACATGTAGAAGTGTCCAAAATAACTGAAATCATGTCAAAAAATTTGTCAAAATGAGGTAAAAATGACTAAAACTTTCCCCAAATGACACAAATCTTGTCAGAAATTACACAACTTTGAATGAAACGAGTCTAAAATGCTGAAAAATGTGTTCAAAATGAGTGTAAAATGATACAAACCATTCCAGATGTGAGTGAAGGAACTAATTACTGGAGTTTTGATGGTTAAATCATTTTGCTGTCTTTGTTCTGACGTTTCTCTGTGAGCTAAAGGAACCTTCCTGACGTTTATTTTCTCTGTTTCTGCTTCATCTGGAGGCTTAATGCTGTTTGTTTTTCTGACCTTGCAGACTCTCATGTCGTTTTCTTCCTAAATATCAGCGGCTTTATTTCACTTATTATTTAAAGGCCTCAGCAGCTCTTTGTTTCTAGTCCTGGTCCCTTTTCTGCACAGATTCGTCCTTGACATTCAGAAAAGTCACCAGTGCTGTAAAGGAGAGTTTAAGGTGGAACGGTCCCAGAATCCACCTTAAGGCCCAAACAGTGAACCCTGACAGAAACCATCAGGGCTGCAGAAAGCTGCAGAAAAGCAATTATTCAGACGAGTTTCTAGGAAATGTTGCTGCTAAAAAGCTAAACTTGGACTCATCTTTCTTTCTCCGTTTGAAGGCCTCCTGTTTTTGTTCACAGTACAAAGTTTAAGCATTTTAGAAAACTATTAAAAAAAGACTCAAAAACACTCAAAAACGGTGCAAATCTTTTTATTACACAAAATAGTTGAATATCACTAAAACTGGTCCAAAATGCTTTAAAATGTGTCAAAAAAAAAGAGTAAAAATGACTTCAGTTAGTCTAGAATGACACAGATCCTGTCTAGTATCACACAAGTGAGTCCAAAAACACTAAAGCTAGTCCAAATGATTTAAAGGTTGTCTATGTGTCTAAAATAGTACAGAAGTTGTACAAAATGACACAATTCCAGTCAATTACTGATACAAACGTGTCTAGAATGACTGAAAGGCGTTGAGAATTTCTTTAAAAATGTGTCTACAATACAAAATTTGTACAAAATAGTTCCAATGTTTTCAAAAATTTCTGAAATCTTGTCAAACATTACTCATAATGATTTGAAATGACTAGAACCTTCCCAAAATGACACAATTATGGTTAAAATGACTCAAAATTAGTTCAAAATGAGTAAAATTTAGTCTAAAATGGCCTGAAATGTGTAAAATAACACAAAATTTGTGCAAAATAGCTGAAGCTTAATCTAAAATGACAATGATCAAATATTTAAATCAAGTAACTAAATTAATCATTATACAAATGAGCCCCAAAAGACTAAAACCTGTCCAAAAAGCTTTGAGTCTAAAATGACTTGATAGGTGTTTAAAATAAGACAAAATGTGTCCAAAATGATTCCAGATTAGTTTGAAATGATTCAAAATGTATCTAAAATAATATAAAATTAGTGCAAAGTGACTTGTACATTTGTTATTTTATCATTTCAAACCTAATATGCAACACCATTTACACACTTCCTGTTACATTTTTTAAAAAACCTTACAGAGTTTGTGCGCTTTAGAAAACCACCAAAAGTCCCAAATGTTCAGCAGGAACTCGACAGAGAACAGAAGCAGCTGCAGAAACGTCCAGTAAACAACCAGCAGCCAGATGTTCGCCTTCTGTATTTTTATGAGGTTTGAACGTCGTTAATTCTGTTCTCAGGAAACATTAAAACCTGTATCATACAAAAGTTCCAGGCATCCAGTAGCTCACACTTGTTACGGGGTGATGACTCTCCTACCAAACATGAATCCAGTTCAGTTGCCTAAAAAACAAACAAAACAAACAACATTTAGCTGCTGTTGTCTCCAAATAGGAAGTAAATGATGACATCATCCAGCTGGGTAATGATGCAACGGGTCCCAGAACACCTCCACCTCCCGAACACCTCGCAGGACAGGAAACATGCAGCTCATCAATAATGCAGCGGACGAGCCGTTAATAAATCATAAATGAGCCGACGAGTAAATGTTGGAACGGAATAAATAGGAATGTTGCACAGCTGGAAGGTGTTTACCGTCAAACCTCGTTTAGTTTCTGCCTCCCACTCCTTCAGGAGGAGGCTGCTGCTGAATGCGACCCTGAAATGCGACGATCTCTGACCTGCGACACGACTTGTGCTGTTTAAAGGCGGACCCTGCTAACTGCTCTGTCGTCTTCCCACAGCCAGAGAGCTTTCCCAGCCGGGTTTTCCTCCTCAGAGACCCTGAATCTTAATTCTCTGTGACGCCTGCAGCATGCAGACGAAGCGAAGACCTTTAGGGTGGCGCAGAATTCACATCTCTCAGGTCTTCTTCGCCGTTTCTCCACTTTCTTAAGTGATAACGGCAACAGACAACGTTCACGCCTCATTTCATTTCATTATCGAGTCCCGTCCGCCTCATCGCCTCGGCTCCTCCGCTAGCCTTTTATCTCAGCGTGCGGCAATCACTCATAGACGGCAAACATAATGGAAGTGGGGGGGATTGTCTAATCAAAGGTTTGTGAAACCAATTTACAATGCTCCAGAAAGAGGACTCCAGAGAGGAGGCAGCGAGCCGCCGGAGATGGAAACTCTGCATAATGCCGAGTGGGTGGCTGGACTCTCAGCGGCCGCGTGGGATTATTTATTAGCGGGCTTAGCGTGCATTCGTTTGCGGTTGCATGCAGGTTGTTATGTGTGAATGCATAATAACAGGAGAAGAACGTCAGTGGAGCTCTGCTGCTGTTTGTGCACAAGAAAGTCTTCATGCACCAACAAGTTCTCCTGTAAAATGTTGGCAACATTTTTACAGAAATCACAAATCAGAGCGTCTTTAGGAAGCTCTACTGTTTACTGATCGATCGATTAGCAGTTCATCCCCTGTTTGGTTTCTTTTTTACCACCCACTAATCATAAATCATTATTAGTTATTGTTTTCCAAACTGTTTCAGGTTCATCTATGATTGCATGCTAACTTAGCTGCTAGCTAAGGCTAATGCTAATGGGAAAGAAAATCTGCATTTTTACAACATTTGACTTTTTTTACTGCATTGAAATCGGTGGAAAATCTTGTAATGTTCCAGAAATTTGTCATTATTTGGAAGAAAAATTATGTATATTTGCTTTATTCCACACAGTTTTGTAAACTTCAGTTTTTTTAACATACATTTCACCCTTACAGCCAGATATTCACTCTTTCTTTTTTAAATATTGTAATTCCAATTTTGAGACATTTTGGACATGTTGCAGGTCATTTCTTACATTTTTTTTTTGGTTCATTTTTGAGTCAATTTGGGGGGAAAAATCTGCTTTTTCCAAAATTTCACTATTTTTAATGCATTGAAATCATTGGAAAATGCTGTAATATTCCAGAAACTTGTCAGAAATTGGAAGCAAAATTGTGTAAATTTGCTTTTTTTTCCATAGTTTTGTAATCTTAATTTTCAAAAAAAATTTCACGTACATTTCCGTGCAACCTTACAGCCAGAAATTTGGGTTTTTTTCCTTAAATATTGTCATTTCATACAAATTTTGAGAAATTTTGGACATGTTGCAGGTAATTTTGGAATTTGTTTGAGTTGTTTTGGTTCATTTTTGAGTCAATTTGGGGGGAAAATCTGCATTTTTACAACATTTGACTATTTTTACTGCATTGAAATCAATGAAAAATGTTAGAATATTCCAGAAATTTGTCATAATTTGGAATCAAAATAATGTAAATTTGCATTTTCTTTCACTATTTCCAAATGTTCCGTTGTTTTTTATGTACATTTCCAAGCATCCTTGCAGCCAAAGTTTTGCCTTTTTTCTCAAACATTGTAGTCTCTTTTTCTCTTATTGCCGTTTTTTTTTTTGCTCAGAGAACTCCTTAATCTAAACACTGAAATATTTTAATGAATGCTTCTGCAAAGTTGAGGGGTTTCCTTGTGGACTTTAATTGTGAAAAGCTCCGTTTGCTCGTCGTCCACCTACGGTCGACTAGTCTGACTGGCAGAACAAGCAGTTTAAGGCAATAAGGAAAGCGAACGTGTTCCCGTCTCACTGCAAAGTAAAGAGCATCAGAGTGTAGAAATGTAATCTGCAGCAGACAGCGTCGGAGCTGCAGCTGGAAAATTATCCATCACAGTTAAAGTGGAGCCAATTCCTCCGTGACCCGACGACTCACGAGTAGCCGAGTGTTGTGGAGGAGGCTGGGCTCGGCTAGTCCGGTCTGATTGCATAAGCCTTGGCCTTTCTCCTGGGGCCTTATAAATCACACCGACGTCTGCTTTATTCCTGCAGTCATTGGTCATTTCTGCTGCAGCTCTTCAATCCCCCAGCATTACTTTCCTCCACAGCTGATAATTCATAACTTCCATCAATAATCTGGCGCTCCTGATCGATCCTCTTCCTCGGACACTGAATCATAATCAGCCGCTCTGAGTTGTGTACAAAGTTAAAGTTGCTAAAATCATAAAAGGCTGTTTGTTAGCGAGGCGGCGGTCCAGAGGTTGGAAGGACGGGATGTCTCCTCCAATCAGTGGCCTCTTCACATGCCTCTCACCGGCTGCCAGATCAATTTCACAGCTCGCTTCGGAGGAATTTCTCAGCCCGTTTTCTCCCACTAAAAAAACCCACAGATTCAGCGCAGGACGAAATTAGCTCTCAACAAAGAGATTGCCCCGATGAGTGATGGCAAACACGTCTAATTAGCTCCGTAAATACGCCACTCAGCCGGCAAGAATGACTCAGGCTGGAACCGAGTCAAGGACTGCAAGTTCGCTGGATAAATGTTCTAAATCTGAGGGCCGAACATTCATCTTCCCCCGGTCCATCTGACCAGCTGATCCTCCATGAAGCCTCCAAATGAAGAAATATGAGCGGAAGAGTAAAAGCTGACCTTCACAGGTCACAGTGTCCAGCCACGCTTTCTCTCTTTGTCTTTACTCAGCCACAAAGAGCTGCAGAGCTGCACAGACACAGAGACAGCAACAATAAACTGTAATAAACCACCGTAAAAATGGTATCAGAATGATATTTTATTTCACAAAATATTTTTTAAAACCTGGAAAATCTGAAGCCAAAAACAAGAATGAGTGTTAAGAGCAGGCTGGAGTAAAATGGCTGAAGATACAAAACATCACAGACAGACCAAAAAACAATGACAACATAAACAAAAACAAGACACAAATGAAAAATGATACTTAAAACTCCCACCTCCAGAACAGTTTCTCCTGTAGCCCAGGGGAGGTTGTTAACATGGAGTCTGAGTGGTCCATGTTCAAAGCCTCCATTGTAGAAGCAGCTGTTGAGAGCTGTGGCCTGAAGGTCACTGGTGCCCTAAAACACACTGATAGACACCAGCGGTGAGGCTGAAGAAGGAGGCTTTTTGGACTTGGTTTGCTTGGGGGTCTCCTGAAGCAGCTGACAGGTACCGGTCAGCCAAAAGGGCGGCAGCTGCATCGGGTGTAGGAGGAGTTTGGACGAAGACATGAAGAAGGACTTTCGGTTGGCCTCAAGGAAGTTCTGGCAAACCGTTCGATGCCTCAGGAAGGGGAGGCAGGGCTTTGGGGCAGAACTGTTGACCCATACTGGGGATATTGTCAGGCGATGGAAAGAGGATCTTCTGAACCCAGTAAATACGTCCTCTGCAGAGGAGGCAAAACTGAAGACTCGGGGAATCTTGATCCATATCCGTGGCAGAAGTCATCGAGGTAGTTAAGAAGCTCCTTGGTGGCAAGGTTCCAGCTGTGGCGAGATTCGCCCTGAGATGCTGAAGGTTCTGGATGTTGTTGGACTGTCTTAGCAGACGTCTCAACAATCGGGTACGGTACCTGTGGAGTGGCAGACCGGGGTGGTGGTTCCCATTTTCAAAAAGAGGGACCAGAGAGTGTTCCAACTACCGGGATATCACACTTCTCAGCCTCCCCAGGTGCTGGAAGGGAGGCTCTGACTGACTGTCAAACTTTGGATCCAGGAAGATCAATGGGGATTCCGTCCTGGTCGTGGAATAGTGGATCAGATCTTTACCCTTGCAGAGGGGCTGAAGGGGTCATGGGAGATTTAACCTGCCAGTCCTCATGTATTTTGTGGATCTGGAGAAGGCCTACGACCGTGTCCCCTGAGGGGCACTGTAGGGGCACTGAGGGAGTATAGGGTACCGGACTCACTGATATGAACCATTCAGTCCCTGTACAACCAAAGTGAGAGCAGTGTCCACAGACTCTGCACAAAGTCAGACTGGTTTCCAGTGGGTGTTGGACTCCTCCAGGGCTGCTCCTTGTCTCCGATCCTGTTCGTGGTCTTCATGAATTTCAAGGATCAGCCGGGGTGAGGAGGGTGTCTGGTTTAAGGGCCTCAGGATCGCATCTCTGCTTTTTGCAGATGATGTGGTTCTGTTGGCTTCAGACCGTAACAATTGTCATTCCAATATCTCAATTTAATCTCCAATATTTCACTACCCTGGGTAATATTTTACCATCATAGTTGATATTTTACGACCTCAGGATCTTTGTTAGGGTTACTGTTTTTATTCTCTTTTTTTAACTCATTTTCTATCATTCACTGTATTTTTCAGGTCATAATGTAGTTTTCTGAACAACATCTGGCAGAACAATTTTCCTCTTGTCTTATCTTTAGAATGATTATAATATAAAACTATAAATTAATCTGTTATGTTCACACCTGAAATTGCTTTAATTTCTTATTATATATTATAAAATCTGTATTAAAATGTTTCTATCTGTAATATTCAACACACGTGTAAAAAACGCATGTAAAAACAGACACGTGGTGTCTAGAATATAAAAGTAGCAGCAGGTGCTCATCTCAGCTTCCTTGGTGGAGAATCTTCAACCAGGAAGTGTTGTTTTGCAGATTTCAATCCTTTCTGATCGTCTCCTCTTTCATTCCCGACCTCCTTCTTCTCCGTCAGCGGTTTGGTTTCCGTCTGAGGAGCAAAACAAAGAGTCTCTCTGGGAGGAATGAAGCATTGCTCTAAAGCCTTGTTAAGCTGCAAAGTGGATTTCTGAGACGATCCCAACAAGAAGGACGATGAATAATGAAGCTGGCGGGACACATCTGGACGCTTCCTGTCTGGGTTTAGCTCCTGTAAATCTGTCGACTCACACGAAATAAACTCTAACTTTGCTAAACTTTGGTTAAAGTCGCCTTTTATTCGCTGAACATCTGGAATTCTTTCTTATCGGAGCTACAAACAGCCTCACAAATGATGGAATTAATAAAACAACATGAAGAGATCAATTAAAATTAAAAAAAAGAATATTTTAGGAGCAAGACTTTGAGTTTAGGACTTTTATATAAGAATAGAATTTAAATGGACTTCTGCAAAAAGTACAGTTTTAACAAAACTCAACACAGAAGCATCAACGGAGCTTTAAAATGGTAAAAGGTGGAGCGATACCAGTTGGATATAAAGGAGGTCCTCGGTTTACGACATCTTCGACCTACGGCATTTCATCGTTACGTCAGAACTGGTTACATGGAACTAGTTAATGAGTGGAGCGGATGAATACGTCGTCATGTGGTGCTATCAGACAACTTTGTTTCCATTCTCTGGTTGTACTCCACCTTGGATTGTGCTACATTCACTAACTTTTTGCCTCCATTATAGCTCATAAGCGTAAATCAGACTGTTCTGATGTTTGGAAGAAAAGGAAAGCCGTCTCCAAGGAAGTGAAATTAGACAGAACAAAACGCTGGGAACAGGAAGAAACATCGACCAACATGGGTCAAGATGTAAAAACAGGTCAACATATTGTAGCGACCCTCTGTGATGAATGAGTGAGACTTTATCTGGTTCTCTGCTGGTTTATTGAACTTTCACACAGGATACTGTGGACCGTAGCTAACGCCAGAATAAGTAGAAAAACCCCATAACTTAGCTCCAGAATAAGTAGAAAAACCCCATAACTTAGCTCCAGAATAAGTAGAAAAACCCCATAACTTAGCTCCAGAATAAGTAGAAAAACCCCATGACTTAGCTCCAGAATAACTAGAAAAACCCCAAAACTTAGCTCCAGAATTAGCCGCCGTTCCCAGCTCTCTCGACTGCTGAATCTCAGCCAATCAGAGGTGAGCTAACTAAACATGGCACGTTCACTGACATCAGGTAAATCTGGAACTGAACAATAAACAAGATCAACAATATCAGTGTGTTACAATATTCTGTTAACTTCTTGTAAAATGATTCATACATGCACGAAAGTCGTTGGTGTTCATGACTTTTCTGAAGAACTGATTGATATCCTGATGCATGGAACGACTTTGTTTACATTTTTGCCGGAGTTCCGTATCGATCCATAGGAACATAAGTCCAATGTAAATCCAGGACCCCATGACATTGGGCTCACCTCCACACACAGCAAGGGTTCTGGAACCAGAATCCTGGAGAGGATTTGGACTCTCTTCTTTCCAGAGTTGCCCAGGGTGAGAGGTTCTGGCTGAGGGTCACTTTGTTGGAGTTCCAGAAGGTCGCCTCTCTGTGACTTCATGTCGCTGAGGGTTAAACTCTGACTGTTGTCTGTTTTTATGAACATCAAACAGCAGCTCAGAGTATTCGGCCTTCTTGGAATCTCTGGGTGGTTCCTGGAAGGGGTATCGCCTGGAGACTCCATAGTTCTGACGGATAATTTCAACGCTCACCTTGGAATAATGGAGAAACCTGGAGGAGGTGATTGAGAGGAACGACCTGATCTAAACCTGAGTGGTGTTTAGTTATAGGACTTCTGTTCTAGTCATAGACTGGACATAACAAACACCATGTTGGAACATAAGGTTCTCATAAGTGTTCCTGGTACCAGAACACCTTAGGTCAAAGGTTGATGATGGACTTCATAGTCATATCATCAGACCTGCAGCCGTGTGTCTCGGACATAAGAGAGGAGCAGAGCGGCAGTTTTATTTAACTGCTATCTAATACTACTTAAATGTATCTAAAACTAGGTCAATAACTAGTTAACATAGATCCAATCAGAGGTGAATCTTAATAATTTGTTTTCTTCAAACAAACAGTGACTTTCAGGGTTCTATGCTAATGCTAACAATGCTAATGTCAACCACTGATTCTCTGATTGACCGACATGTTGCATCAGATTGACTTTTCTGTTTGAGTTCGACTCTTTTCCATCTATCTTTGTGTTTCCATTCGGCCTCAGGGTGACCTGCAGTAAATCCTCCTGGAGATGAAGAGGATCGAACTTTAGAGACCAACTCCGACAGCTCCCTCTCTCTCCCTCTGTCAGAACAAAGAGTGGAATCAGAGACGACGTCCACGTTTCTGCCGGTTAATGCCGAGTGATCGGAATCCGCTGCACTTGGTCTGAAGCCTGAAGAGTTCTGACAGTAAAACGACGTAAGAGAGCAGCTTTTTAAATATTCACACCCTCGGCTCTCTGAACTGTGGATTCATTCAGTCTGTGGTGACGTCAGACATCTGCTCTGTTAGGAGGCAAGGAAGGCCTGGACTGATTCCAGATCAGCACAGAGACAGGAACACTTACAGGTCCAGTTAAGGCTCTGATTGTTGATTAAAGGTTTCCTTGGAGTCGAACCGACGGCGTCACAATGGAGATAAAACATCTCTGAAGGACTTTTAAGAAAACAGGCCATGAAGACATCCTGAGATCCACAACAGGAAGTTCAAGCTTCCCTCCAAACAGTCGTCTTAACTTATTTAACGGATCCTCAGCAGACCTCTGAGTCTCAGGGTGAAATCTGGGCTTTAGTTTCTAAAATGTAATGTGTCTTTACAAGAAGAAAACTAAAAGGTTGTGAAGAGGAGGTTTCCACTCTAATCTGAGGTTTCTGTTCCATCGTAGATCCACTCAGAGACCAAAACTAATCATAGCTGCTGAACAGAACTACAGTTTAACGAAGGAAATCGGCGTTTTGTACTAATTTAGAGTAAATTTGGTGAAATTTTGATTTATTATGGGCTAATTTTGAGTAATTTTGGGAAAGTCTGAGACATGTTGGACTAATTTTGTGAAAATTTTGTCAAGGTTGAGTCATTTGGACTAATTCTCGAGCATTTTGACAAATTTGTGCATTTTTTGGCAAGATTTATGTCATGGGAAAGTTGAGTCACTTTGGATTAATTTGTGTAATTTTCTGACAAGATTAGAGTCATGTGGGACTCATTTTTAGAAATGTTTGCCACATATTAGTCATTTTGAACTAACTGAGGGAACGTTAAGATTTGTGTCATTTTGTGCTGATTCAGAGTAAATTTGGATTAATTTCAGAATACTACAGCAAGCCTTTATTAATCAACCAGTGGAGAAATGTATTTTGTTTGAACATCAAATAAGATATTGTGCAAACATCTGGGTGGAAACAACATTCCATCTATAATTGTATTACACAGATTCTTTCATGAATAGAAATACTGACAGAAAAGTATCACACAAATAGAAACGTTTATCTGATGATGACAATAGAAGGAAAGTGAAGCTTTTTTCTGGACTTTATGCTGCAGAAATCTTCAGAATCAACGACTAAATTCAATCTAATCTCAGTCTTTACACTGCAGGATGCATCATCTGGGGAACAGGAATGGTTGCAGTTGAACCAAACATTATCTGAGATGTTGAAATACTTCAGTCTGGACCAGACAGACGGACGGATGGAGGTCTTCTTCCCCAGAGAGGAGTCTCTAAACGGCCGTGACAAACCAGCGAACGCTGCGTTGGAGGAGCTGCTGAATACAAATCTGCTAATATGTGTATCTGTGGTCCCACATGTATAAATCTGGCCGCTCGCTCGGCTCCGTCGCTCCTCGTGGTCATGAAGCAGTGGCTTTTAACCAGAAGATCTGGGTCAGTCTCCTGTCCAAGTCCAGGCTGGAGGGCAGCGATGCTCCTCCAGAAAGTTCAGGAATTACTGCTGGGTTCATCTCTGAGAGTCCTTCAAGTGTACTTCAACATAATGACAGGAAAAACATACAAAATAAACTGTATTCAGGCAGCTGAGGCAACGAAACTACCAAAAATACATACATTAATGATTAAAGTCTATTTACCAGCCCTATTTCACATAATGTGTATTTTTTATTTTTAATGTTAATTCTTATGTGTAAAAATTATAAAATCAAATAGAAATGCCATTAAAAGGTAGGTTTAATTCAATCATTTCTATTTAAAATGCAGTCATATATATAAAAAGTCAAAAATATTGTTATTGCATAATGCATTTTTCATTTTGTGACTGATTTTAAAGATTGAAGTGCAGATACTGGCCTTATTTTCATTACTTGGCTTAATGTCAATTGAAAGATATTTCCACATGCAAAAAGTATAAAAAATAGGGTTGAATCGGGAAATAATACAAAAAATTCAGACTTAATGCTGCAGAAAAGTGCCATTGGTAGTTGGCTAGATTTATAAAATTGCATTGTGGGAAAAAAGTCATTTTTAACATATCTAAAACCAGGAACTCAGTTTCAAATTGCAATAATCTATTCTTATTATTGATTATTCTCCAGCGTGATGGTTTTTAGGTTGACACCATGACAGGAACCAGTGACCGTCAGACCACAGCTCCTAACAGCTGCTTCTGCAATGGAGGCTTTGAACATGGACCACTCAGACTCCATGTTAACAACCTCAGGATGCAGGAGAAGCTCTTCTGGAGGTGAGATTGAAAACCCCACAGTCAGGGTCCTCCACCAGATGATCCCAGTTCACCCTCACCACATGTTTAGGTTTACCAGGTCTGTCCAGCAGTCTTCCATCAGATCAACTCACCACCAGGTGAAGATCAGCTGACAGCTCTGCTCCTCTCTTATGCCCAAAACATTCAGCTGCAGGTTGATGATACGACTATGAAGTCGATCATCAACCTTTGGCCTAAGCTGTTCTGGTACCAGGTAACCTTATGAGAACCTTCTGCTCCAACATGGTGTTAGTTATGACCAATAAGGTGGTGATTCATCTGGATTTGTTATTTTTTTATATGTATTACAAATAATTGTTGTTATTTTCACAGTTTTAAGCTTATTTATTGTAGTGACGTTAACATGGAACCAGGTGAGGTAACGCTGTCAAAAACTGAAAGTGAAACTCCATAAATATACAGTTTATCTTTAATTTACCCAAAAGCTACGAGGGGAGTTTATAATGTGGCTTCAGGACAAGAAAAGTTGTATTTTGTTACAATAAGTCACCAACAAATTGCACTATTGAAGTAATGAATTAAAAAAAACAATTAAACTTTTATTGAATGAACACAGAAGATAAGTTATCCTTTAAGAAACAATTAGAATAAGCCTAAGCTGGAGATGAAAACCGGTAAAACTCCCAGAGAGCAGTCAGTCTGCAGGGGTTCGCTTCGTTCTGTTCAGATTAGAAACCACTGAGGGAGTTTTCAGAAACACAAAAGAAAAGAGGCAGCTGCCCCAGCGGGACCGTCTGGAGGAACTAATCTAATAAAGGACCCAGAAAACAACAACAACAACAACACAGGGACACCAAACAGAAAGGAAAACAGCTGGCTGAGCCACACAATAAACAATTAATATGGTAAAAGAGCAGGTAAATACAGATGAAGTAATTCAAATAAACAACCAAACACTCTGAAGTTCTGCCACCGCCTCTACAGGAAATCAGACTTTAGTTTCTAATGACTCCAAGAACTCTGAATTTATGATGTGATCTCTGAAACACAACAAACAATCATGTATTTGGGTCATAAATATACACACAGGAACCTAAAATTGTCAGTTTTGTTGATGTATAAAGTTGTGTTAATCTAATGGTCTTAGTTCTATGACCTCTTAACTTCTCCTGAGTGATTCCAGTCGACTACAGCTGCTGACTCTGATCCAGTTTAAACAGAACCATTAGAAACACTCAATAGACTTCAGCAAAGATCTGAAGAAGAAAATCATCGACTAGAACAAGTCAGAAAGTCACTTGGAGCCATTTGAAAGCAGCTTCAGATTCAGAATCATCTGTTTGTAAGAAGTTTAGCACTGGCTTCAGACTGTATTCTGATTGATTTTGAACATTTTTTGGACTGGTTCGGGTTTGATTTTGGTCTTGTTTAGGACGATTTCAGACTGACTTGGGTGGATTTTTTTTTTAACCCCAAGAACACCAAACCTACCATCCAGCATGGAGGTGGCAGTATCATGCTCTGTGGAACTGGAGCTTTCCACAAAGTAAATGGAATAATGAAGAAGGAGGATCACCTCCACATTCTTCAGGAAAACCTAAAACCATCAGCAGAAGGTTGATCTTGGACACAGTTGGATGTTTCAACCAGACAATGAGTCCAAGCACACATCAGACGTGGTAAAGAAATGGTTCCATCAGGACAGAATGAAGGTTCTAGACTGGTCTCCCCAAAGTCCTGACTTAAACCATCAAGAACCTGTGGACTGATGAAGAAACAAGTCTGAGTCAGAAAGACGACAAGTTTAGTTGAACTGAACCAATTCTGTCCAGAGGAGTCAAAGAGAAACCAGAAGATTGAAACCAGAAGAACCCAACTGAAGAGGAAATGGAGAAATTTAACCAAATATGAACATTTCTGTTTGTATATTTTAGTGTTGACTCAGAGGAGTCATCAGCTGTAGTCGACTGGAATCACTCAGGAGGAGTTAAGAGGTCATAAGTTTCTGTATGAAGATTTATCACCCAACAGATTTTGTAATATTTCCAGAAATCCTTTATTAAATCTATGAAAGAACCAAAATTTAAGGTTCTCGATGGTTTCTGATGACGTCTGTTTGTTCTGCTGGTGTAGGAGTTGGTTGTAAACAGCTGTACAGATGTTGGCAGCTTTAAAATAGGATTTAAATCAGAGATCATTTCTGTAGAACGAACTGTAAATCCACATCCTGTTGACATGTGAGACTTTCATGAACTCGTTAAACTGTTGAACAGAATGAAGCTCTGATTGCAGCTCAGCAGACGACAGATGTTTCTGCTGCAGGAAGCAGCTGTTTTAACAGCGACTGGATTCTCTTATTAGGACAAAGAGAGACTCAGTGGAAGTGATGTGGACGACATTTCACTTTATTTATAACGTAATATTCTTATCATTTAAACATCTGTCCACATCTGCAGTCAGGATTCTAAGACAAACAGCTGCACATGAATCTTGCTGTTTAACAAAATGTGCTGCTATAATTAAAACGAAAACAGGTTTTCCCGTTGTTGTTGTCATTTTAACATCACAACACGACATTAGACATGAAGGATTCAACTTCAGCTCCTCGGTGTGACAGCAGAGAGAAAATTTAACACATTTATTGTTTTTTATTTGTTGTTTTAGATGGGATTTCGTAGAAGAAACTTATGATGTTGATGTTTTTGAACAGTTTTAACGTGTGTGAAGCTGCACAATAAATGGACAAGTTCAAAGAAAACAAGCAACTGATGGGGAATAAGAATGCCTTAAACTTTTCAATTCAATGGTGTTTTCATATTTTCATTCTGCAGTTATTTGAAGACATAAAAACAACTCCAGTCCAATGGAACCAAGGCTTCAAACACATTTATTTCACTTCTTTAGTCAGCAGAGTTCATGGAAAGTGCAAAACGAATTAAAGCTGTGAGCAGCGTTGATCCTTGCTGGTCAGCGAATCCAAGCATGTCCACCAGGTGGTGCTGTGACTGAAAGTGTATTTCAGCCTATGGATGGGATGAAGGCCGGACTCTGATGATACATGTAAAGTTTCAGGCAGACTGGAGCATGTACAGGCTAGTGAGAAAGCACTTCCTGTTTCATGGTGAAAAGTCAAAATTCAACAGGCTGCCATTTCCACTCCAGAGTTTTATGAAGCATTTTAATAACTTTTAATCACCCATGCTCGGTGGTATGTCCTGGTCAAATTTCAGCTCTGTCAGGTTTACTCTGTTTGAGTTTATAGCTTTTGAAAGTGTCAAAAAATGACTCAAAATGATCCAAAAATGACACATAATTCAAAATGGCCGACTTCCTGTTGTGTTTTGGGCATTGGTGCCAATTACAATTTTGTGCTTCTTGATGAGTTACATATATATGTCAAATTTCATAAGTCTAGGTAACGTGTAATTTTTTAGGTGTGGCCTAGACTTATTGCCTTTTTTATTACTGGTGGTAACAAATGTTTGAAATTTTCTAGGGGGCGCTATTAAGCCATGTTGTCACCGGTCCTGATGTGTGTGCAAATTTTCACATGTTCAGAGGACTTTTAGGGCCTCAAAATGTGTTTCTTTCATCAGCCGAAGAAAGTATAATAATAAACCTGTGGGTTTCAATAGTTCCTTCACAACATTGGTGTTCAGATCCTAATAAACGACCTAAAAGGTTTCAGATCCTCATCTTTCAGTTATTTTGAAGTTTCTCAGCAACTCTCAGTAATTAGAGAGCTGCTCCAAACGACAGTCTCTTAAGCTATTTTTTAGCTCTAATTTTCATGACAACAAAAAATGTATTGTTATTTTGCAGATTTAATATTTAATTACAGCTAATAATCTGCACAACTCCAGGAAAGAAAATATTAATTTCATGCCAACATTATATGAACAGGCCAGAACTGTAAATAGCATCCACATGTACATCTTTTACTGTATTTAAATTAACAAAAAACATGCAATTTTGCAAATATAGAACAGAATTCAAGGTTTTCATGTTATTTTCACACATTTCTAGATTTAAATTAATCCTGCCTTGTACATTATCTTTATCACATCTTTATTATATCTTTATTTTAGTTTTATTGAATGTTTACAGTCGCTTCTTCTGTGTTTCATCTGCATCCAGCTGCTGTAATGTGCATCTTTTCTCACCTTATCAACATTTTTCTTGCTTTCAGGAGGGAGAATGATCGATCACTGAATCACTAAATTAGTTTATAAATGAAAATATCGTTTTACTTACTATAGTTACCGGGTATTCCTTATCTAATAACTAGAGGAACTCTAAAATGCAACAACAACCAAAACTTGGGTCTTAGGAGGCGGCATCAATCATCTTTATGAGGCTTTTAATCACATTTTAATGACTCCATGACGTCAAATTTTAATATAATTACGACAGAAAATAAGAAATAAGCTTGTGACAATTATCATCTTTAATTTCTCAGATTTTTAGGAATTACTGTGCAATAGTTGTAGACATTAAGTGTGATGTTTTTTTTAAAATTAAGGATGCATTACTATCTACTTTAACTTGTTTTCTATTTATTTTTCATATAAATATGGGTGCAGATGTGTGTAGAAATCACAACAGTAAAGATTTTTGATTCTGAATAAAAACTGGGTAAAAATGAGGTTTTGTGTTTTTAATGAGCTTAAAATCTGCATTTTTATTCTTCTAAATGATGGATTAATGTTCATATAACTGCATCACGTTGGGACTGATTCTGGGAAACGTCCCAGGCTACACATTGTGTGTATTTCTACAGTATTTTCCTACAGTTACAGGGAGGTTTTCACTGCCGATCAGCTGCAGATTCCCCTCTCCACCTCCACAGCAGCTCCTGCAGCTCCTGCATGGTTGAAGGCCTCGCAGTCGTGAACTCTGCTCCTCGGATCACTGGAGTGGAATCAGGTGTGTTGGAGTCGAGCTGGCGGCTGCCAATCAGCTGCCTCCACCTCGCCGCCTGGCTTCAGGCTTCACCTGAGGAGCCGTTTTCTTGTTAAGCCTCTTCTAATCTCCCTCGCTGTGCAGTTATTTATCTCCGGTGGACTCCAGCCTCGACCCGGACCGACCACCTCCATCCCACCACCGAGACTCTGCAGCTCCGTCTGAGTCCAGTTTGTTCAGAAATGACCTTTAGTTGTTTTCTTCTCTGAGTTATTATCTCATGTGGACCAGCAGGAAGCTCCTCCAGCTCCTAGCAGATTAATACCACTGGGAAAAGAGGAACAAAAACACAATGTCCAGTCTGATTTCACATAAATATAACATAAATCATGGGTCATTCCAGAAGAAGAAAAATAGAGGAGAAGGCAGAGCTTTGCTTTGCCCATTCTTTAGGAAAACTGTTTCATGATGTAAATGACAAAAACAAGCTGAAAAATGAGACACAAAATGAGAAAAATGAGAGATAAAATAAGAAAAACTAGACGCAATATGACAAAAGCAAGACACAAAATGAGAAAAATGAGACACAAAGTAATGAGATGCAAAACGACAGAAATGTGACAGAAAAGGACAAAAACAAGTCACAAAATAACATAAAAAGACATAAAATATGAAAAACGAGACACAAAACGACAAAAAATGAGACACAAAATGAGAAAAATGAGACAAAATAACAAAAACAAGACATAAAAAGACAAAAATGAGACACAAAATGACAAAAACAAGAAACAAAATGACAAAAAAGAGACACAAAGTGAGATACAAAATGACAAACGACACACAAAATGACAGAAATGAGACAAAAGGACAAAAACAAGACACAAAATGAGAAAAATGAGACATAAAATGAGAAAAGCTAGACACAATATGACAAAAGTGAGACACAAAATGACCAGAACAAGACATAAAATAACAAAAGCAAGACATAAAATTAGGCAAATGAGACACAAAATGTCAAAAATGAGACACAAAAGTACAAAAACAAGACACAAAATGACAAAAACAATGCACAAAGCTGCAGATAGTCTGTTACCTCAAGTTTGATTGTTTGCAGACGATGTGATTGTGTTCACCTAATCACATCTTTAACTCCAGTCTGCACTGAGTTCTGTTTCTGGGACAGTTTTCAGGTTCTTGTTATGCAAAGCTGCTCACTGATGCATGATAAAAAACTCTTTTTCTTGTAGAGTTGTGGGGTGAGGACCTTGGCATCTTGAAAAACTATTCTCCGCATGCAGATGTATCAGAGTGAAGCAGCACCGGCCTGAGGCATGAACAAAGCCCAGATTATTATCCAGCAGGAACTTAAACTGCCGGTTTGATGCACAGTTGCTTGTTTCTCTGCTGCTGCATTTGTGCTTTTTAAAGTTCTACTAAAGTCAAATCGCTGAATGACGCTTTACAAGACGGATTTTTATTCCCCCGCGTCCCTCAGCCTGCGAGCAAACATTCAGCGTCAATCCCTTTGTTTTGCTCCGTCCTTGTGCGTCAGATATCTTTGTCTGTTTTACATTCAAGGGTAAATCTTCAGACCGACTGTCGCACTGCAGAAGTTAACATTAAATTTTCACCAACAGACTTGATAAAGCTCTTAAGAGTCATCTTCTCTGTGAGAGTCTCGCTGGCAGCTGCCGAAGCTCCGAGCTTTCAGAGGCTTGTTGTGGTTTTTACAGCAGCTGGTATTCAGACTAAATATGTAAACAGACTCAAAAGTCACTCCAACCTGATGAAAAAATTGCTACTTATGATCAGAGTACAGTGTTGTCATACGATAGCTGTAAATATACAGACGCTGAAAAGAAAAATATAAGGAAAGCAACTGAAAATAAGAGTTACAAGAACCATTTCTTTACCACGTCTGATGTGTGTTTGGACTCATTGTCTGGTTGAAACATCCAACTGTGTCCAAGATCAACCTTCTGCTGATGGTTTTAGGTTTTCCTGAAGAATGTGGAGGTGATCCTCCTTCTTCATTATTCCATTTACTTTGTGTAAACCTCCAGTTCCACAGAGCATGATACTGCCATCTCCATGCTTGGTGGTAGGTTTGGTGATCTTAGGGTTAAAAAAAAAAAGACCCGTTCAAACCAGTTTTACAAACAGTCCTAAACCAATCTAAAACCAGTAGTATAAAGTTAGAGTCAGGACTGACCAAAAACAGTCCAAGACCTGAGCAAGACAGTGTGAAACCAGTCCTCATCCAGGACCAGATCCAGAGTAAAATAAATCTTAAACCAACTTTAAATCACATCCAAAACCAGAAGAACCAAGATAAATAATATGCACAATAAATGGCTAATAATGAAGCAGTGTTTTACTGATATTTTGCTGTCCTTGAACCAAGAAGCACCTGTTTGAGTTGCATTTTGCATAAAAACGCTCAACAGTGTCTACTAGAACACTGTGTTTGGTTTGTGTGTCTTCCTTATGGACTAACTGTGTTAACAGAACAAATGTACTTGTTGTTGCAGCTTTTCCTTCCTGTTTAAGAAGAGAGGAATAAACACCCACGATGCCTGCAGGGAGGAAACTCTCACTGCAAATACAGACTCCGTTTAAACACTCTGAGTGTTGCTGCTAATAAAATGAGAACAACAGAGTCTGTAATGGAGCTAGTTCTGGTACCAGCTTTCTATCAGAATGTTCTGGAACAGGGGTGTGCAACATGAGGCCCGCGGGCCAAAACCAGTCCTCCAGAGGGTCCAATCTGGTCCTCAAAGTGTAAAAACTACAGAGAAGACATTAACTGCAGATTGTAAATTAGTAAAACTATAAATTTAAAATCAATTCTAGACCATGACAAGTTGTTTTGCTCATAAAGTAAAATACCAGATTGTTCATTGTTTCTTTGTCATTTTGTTTCTTGTTTTTGTCGTTTTGTGTTTCCTTTTTGTCTCCCTTGTGTCTTTTGTCTTTGTTTTTGTCATTTTGCATCTCACTTTGTCTCATTTTTGTCATTTTGTGTCTCATTTTGCGTTGTTTTTTTCTCATTTTGTGTCTCGCTTTTCTCATTTTGTGTCTCATTTTTGTCATTTTGTGTCGTTTTTGTCATTTTGTCTGAATTTGGAGTTCCAGATAACTAAATGTTGTCTTCCTTTGTAGACACTCTGTGATCTTGAAGTTGGAATATGGAAATGATAAACTGAGGCTGAATATTGATGAAATTGAGTTTCTTTTTATTAATAAATTTCAGGTTGTTCATTTTGTTCTGTAAAAAGATAATTCATTAAATGTGAACATTTTGTCAAACATCTTTTTGTGTCTCGTTGTGTCCTTGTTTTTATGGTGTGTGTATTTGGACCTAGTGTCTGGAATAAAGTTGAATTGAATTAAGAGTTGTGGTTATTAATAGGTTTTTATGCTGTGGTTTTACTGGTCACTGGAGATCAAACTGGACTGGATGTGGTCCTGGACTAAGATGAGTGTGTCCTATAATGTGTGTGAATATGTTAATGTTGAGGGGAAAACGGAATCTTTTGAGTGTTTTTCTGTTAATTGGGTCCCCTGCATGTGAAGCTGGAGAACAATTAAAGCTGGTTCTAGCAGATCAAACATGTCTGTGGAGCCCTGCAGGTCTGCAGTCTGTCCTATTTCCACTAAACCATCATTTAAAGCTTTCACTTTGAAAAGTGTGGGCCTCAGTGTGCTCACAGCATCAATGTCAGGGAGATAAAAAGTGGTTTCTGTGACGCCTCAATGGCTCCCAAATTGCAGCGATTTTAATCAGTCGCCATAATAACAATAATAATAACAATAAAAAGGCCTCTTATCTGGCTTTTAAATGAAATCTAATTCCTGCGGTCAGTTTTTTTCCTCCTCTCTTACTGAGGAGACCTTTCTCTGCTCTTCAGCGGAACAAATATTCATAAATCATTGGAAAGTAGCTCCATTTACGAGTGGTTTGGTGCAGCTGCTTGGATGCGAGAGGCTTGAGCTGTTCTGAGCAGACGCCAGACAATAACGGCTTCGGTGTCAAAGTGCAAGTGAGATAAATGACTCACGAGCATCTGCTGTCGAGCTTCCTCCTCTAACCGAGGCTGGGTCAGGGACACTTCCTCTGCTGTGGTCACATTCCTCACCGCTGTTTCTGATGCTCTAATAACAGCACAGACAAAGACCTTTAAACCCAAGCAGCGCTCAGAGTCTTATTTAGCGGCTTACTGGAGCACTCTCAGCAACCACAGGTCATTTTTTCTCATTTGTAAGCAACAGAAAGATAATAAAAGTACCAGAATTAGCTAAGGAGAAACATCCATGAACAAAAGTTTACATCCTTTTGTAAAGACCGTGTTTATCCTGATAGTCTGGAGATCTAATGACTCCTAGAACTGTCAACAACCATGTATTCTGGAAACATGATTAAATCATTTGGATCAAAATTATACAAACACAAGCCTAAAATTGGCAGTTTTCATGATGGAGAAAGTTGTGTAACACATTGGAGTGGATGATGCCATCCTCTTCATGCTTCACCGTGTCCTGTCTCATCTGGAAGAACCTGGAGTTTATGTGAGAATCATGTTCTTTGATTTTTCAAATGCATTCAACTCCATCCAACCCACCATCCTCAAAGACAAGCTCACAGAGATGGGAGTGGATCCTTCCTGTGTTTCATGGATCACATATTACCTGACAGGAAGGCCACAGTTTGTCAGGCTGGGGAACTGTGTTTCTGGGACATTAATGAGTAGTACTGGGGCTCCACAAGGAACAGTCCTGGCTCCATTCCTGTTCACTCTGTATACATCTGACTTCAAATACAGCACTGAGTCCTGCCACATTCAGAAATACTCTGATGACACTGCTATTGTGGCATGTATCAGAAATGGACATGAGGCTGAATACAGAGATCTGATAAATGCCTTCAGTGACTGGAGTCACAAAAACTGCTGCTACTCAACGCCTCAAAGACAAAGGAAATGATCATAGATTTCCGCAGATCCAAACCCCCTCTTCAGCCAGTGAACACTTGTGGTGTGGACATGAAGATGGTGAAATCATATAAATATTTAGGTGTCCACCTTGATAATAAGTTGGACTGGTCTACAAACGTAGACTTCATCTACAAAAAGGGCCAGAGATGACTTTTTTTTTCAAAATTGTGATTATTATTATGATTGATTGAAAACATTTTGATAATGATTCAAAAACAGCACAAATTGATGCTATAAGTTACCAAATTACCTCCAAAATTGCCCAAATTGACTTATGAATAATCCAAGATGACTTGAAATACATCTAAAAATATTCAAAAGTTGCCTGAGACGATGCAAAACTGGTCCAAAATGGGAAAGTTCTGTGGTCAGATGGACTAAAATTTGAAGGTGAGGCCTTTAACCCCAAGAACACCAAACCTACCATCCAGCATGGAGGTGGCAGTATCATGCTCTGGGGCTTTCTAGAAGAGCTTCTGGACTGGTTTCAGACTGGATGTTGGACTGGTTCTGGACTTTCTTGGGACTGGTTTATGTTTGGTTCTTGTCTTGGTTCTCATGGTTTTGGATGTGATTTAAAGTTGGTTTAGGATTTATTTAGGAGTAGGGTTTGGTTTTGGTCCTGATTTTGTACTGGTTTCATACCATTTCTAAAACCACTTTCAGTTTTGGTTTCAGACTGTATTTTGACTGGTGCTGACTGATTTAGGTTTGATTATGGTCCTGGTTTAAGACCTTTTTAGGACTGATTTAGGATTGGTTCCAGACTGTCTTGGGCAGATCTTTTTTAGCCCCAAGAACACCAAACCTACCACCAAGCATGGCGGTGGCAGTATCATGCTCTGTGGAACTGGAGCTTTACACAAAGTAAATGGAATAATGAAGAAGGAGGATCACCTCCACGTTCTTCAGGAAAACCTAAAACCATCAGCAGAAGGTTGATCTTGGACACAGTTGGATGTTTCAACCAGACAATGAGTCCAAACACACATCAGACGTGGTAAAGAAATGGTTCCATCAGGACAGAATGAAGGTTCTAGACTGGTCTCCCCAAAGTCCTGACTTAAACCATCAAGAACCTGTGGACTGATGAAGAAACAGTCAGAAATAGTTCCAGTTTAATGAGGTCTTAATGTAAAGTGTCTCCACTGAGCATCTCTTGGTTTATTCGGAGCTCTAGTTTCCCCTCGGCGGCCAGAAATCCATTAATGCAGCTTTAACCGACCCTCAGGAGTTTATTTGTGAGCAGACAAAGTCTCTGTTTGGGTTGTTTGTGTGGTCTAAACAAACATATTTACAGAGAAAGCTTCATTGTTTAAAGCTCTCATCATCTTCTTAGTGAATGAAAACACTGGAAGGACTGTTTGGTTTTAACCTTTTAGGATTAAAAGAGGAAAAAATAACTAAAAAAACACAAGAAAACTGTCAGATTAGTCAAAACCAAGAACAAAAACACTGCAAAAACAACAATATACATTAAAACATGATATATTAGTTTTTATTGCTTTAAATTAACTTTTTCAATACATGATTCATGAACATTGTTGATCTTTCTCATGTACAGTGAGCAGAACTGAAACGTTTTTATAAATACGATCATGTAATCTCCCAGAAACACAATCTGTTCTTGGGTCAATGTCAGTTTAAATGTAAATCAGTTTGAATATAAATCAGCCGAGGGGGTCAGTCCCTCTGAAACGACAGAAAATAAACTGAAAATATTTACAAAAAGTCAAATAAAGTGGAAAGAAACAGCAGACGGCAGCTTTGACTACTGATCTGTCACATATTCAGACTGTCCAGATGTTATTTCAGGAACCTTCAGGTCCTTTAGCTCAAGATTTAAATCAGTTTAATGTTAATGTACAGCTGACTTATTATTATTATTACTGACTTCTGTTGGGTTTTTGGTCTCTTTTGGTGAGTTTTAACTAAAAAAAAATTAATTATGTTTATCTCTTTATTTGATAAAAGCAGCTTTTCATGTCTTCTTGTTGTGTTTTGGGGGGGTTTGCAAGGAATTATACCCAATAATGATAAAAGTTAAAGTGAAACTGTACAGATTTTGCAGAAATGTAGTTGCAGCATTTAGCTTTATCTCTGCCCAAGGCAACTGAGATTGGTTTAAAGAAACACAAACCGCAGTGCTTTATCCAGTGGCCCAGTCAGACCATTCTACGCCACAGAAGGGTTTCACTGAGCCAGACCACACCAGATAGCTGCTAACAGCTGGTTTAATTCACATGAAAGAGAAACCATTCGGATGCTCTGTCTGTGCTGTTTTTAAATGTTTTAACCCTTTAGGCGCCAGAGTTTTTTCAATAAAATATTCAGTTTTAATATCATTTTTTCTAAAGGTTGTAACTTGAAAATGGTTAGAGATAAAGGGAAACTGTAAATGAGAAAAATCATCAGTATGACCCACAGTTTGTGATGGGAGTAAATTCACTTATCTAATTTGCATATTATGACATCACCAGGCGGCGGACATATGGATTACATAACTTTATTGATGTTTATCATCAAGATGGCATTGTTTGGCTCAGAATTTGTCAGATCTCTGTCTCCATGATACCCAACAGGCTCATCAAAATGTCTGATCCACTTGTGAAACTCTTCCTCATCTGTCAAGCAAACCCAGCCATCATCATCGTCATTTACGACGGGGCCGTGAACGCCACTGCAGCCTCCACCGTTATTATCAGTGCATTTTCTCCCGTGTCTGCTGCTATTTCCGCGTTTTTTTGCATCCCCGCTATCCCCCTCATCATTAGCGGTGTTCTGACCACTCCAGCTACACCCACCACGTCCCCTCCTGCCACCCCGGACCCGGTGAAGCAAAGCATCGGCTCCAGTATGTGCTGCTCGTGGACCGTCATGGCGCACCGACCCGCTGCCGTTACGCACAGACGCAGCGGCACTTTCTGTCTCAGTGGACGACTGAACATCTTCATCAGAGGGTGAATATTCCTCTTCAGAATATGAGTAAGCCATTATTTGACAAAGTACTTTGTCAGCGTTGACCAGACCTCTCGGTACGGTGAGTTTTTTCACTCTAAAATGTGCCGTCTTGCGCTCTGATACGCTCCGACGACGAGTCTCGTCTCCTCGGTTTTCAGACTCTATAAACTCCTAAACTTTGAATTAAAACACGCCCACAACTGATGCTCAGATTGAAGTTCCAGATGTCCGCCATCTCCTGGTATAAAGTAGGAACTACATGAGGCACTATATTTGAAGCTATGGCTTGTTATGTTCAGCAATGTTGCTTGTCGCAATATGGTGCTTAAAGGGTTAAGTGCTTTATCCAGTGGCCCAGTCAGACCATTCTACACCACAGAAGGGTTTCACTGAGCCAGACCACACCAGATAGCTGCTAATAGCTGGTTTAATTCACGTGAAAGAGAAACCATTCGGATGCTCTGTCTGTGTTTTTTTTTTTTAATGTTTTAAGTGTTTTATCCAGTGGCCCAGTCAGACCATTCTACACCACAGATTTTTTTTCTCTCGTGAAACCTGTAAAAACTGAAAAAAGCAGCAAAGATGTATAGAATAATGATATTTTAGCTAATTAAATACAGTAAAGTGGTTTCATTTACTGTACTTCATTTCTACTCATTCGGAGTTTATATCTAAATAAATCTGTTTTCTGTTATTCTATTAGTTATTATACAAAAATTAACAAAAACAATGGAAATCCGTGAAGTAACAGCACCAGCAATAACCTTTTTAAACTCTAATTATACGTATTTTTCTGTCACATCTGTAAAATCAGTTTGGTGTCATTTTAAATGTTTTTTTGTCCCCAGAGCTGCAGGTTTGTACTTTTCTGCTGTTAAAGGTCAGCTTCCAGTTTCCAGCTGCTTCTAAAGACCCTCAGGAGACGTTCAGGTTTTTATTTGGACTCACTGATCGAGGTCTCGACGTGACATTTGTTTCCCAGCGTTGACAGATGTTCTGGAGGTTTCATGGACTTCAGGATTTAAAAAAGAGTTCAGGGGCCTGTTTCACGAAGCAGGTTCAAGAAACTCTGAGTTTCTTCCGCGACCCTGAGTTGATCTACTCTGAGATAGAAAACTCTGAGTTTTCGGTTTCACAACGGCTGATTTGAGTTGGTTTAATCAACTCGGAGTAGTTACGCGGAAACGGGGAAACGGGGAAGTGAAAGGCTGCGTTTTTGAACTGGAAGTTTTTAACGCGCTCATATGGCGAGTTTGAACACGTTTTTAGAAAGAAGTGCAACACCGCTGCAGCTGCAAAAGAGAGAGAGACGGCGTGGAGAACAGCCCGGATCAATGCGTAAGTTTAAATGTAGTCCTTTGTAATCGTAATAATATTACAGGGAATAACTGTCTGAATGGCAGCCTAGTAAGTTATTTCATTTAGGGGAAATCCCGCTGCGGGGAGAAGCTTAAGATGAAATATAAAAACATTGTTCAAACAGGTCAGACCTCGGCATTATCTCATGGAGGTACTTCATGTTGATCATGTTTTACATTGTAAAGTAGCCTAAATATTAAGTGGCTGTTTGACTGTGCAGTTGTTTTATCCACACATAGCCTAAATGTCTGCATCCATATCATGTCCTGTTAAGTAATTAAGCCTATTTAAACTAACATAGACTTCTGCTCAGCCAACAGAAAGAAAGCAGATGCCTGTAAAACGGTGGAATAAAAGGTCATGGATGTATATATATAAATATATATATATATAGATAGATAGATAGATAGATAGATATACAGATATACAGATAGATAGATTTATTTAGTTCTCTTTTGTGTCTTTTTTTGTCTTTTGGCCCCTTCACACCACAAAAGACCTTGTAACTGTAAGTAGGCAACACTTCAAAGATTTATCCAAATGGTAGTTTAAGTTTTATACAGAGGCGTGTTACTGATAGTTCTCTTCTCATTCACATTTTGGGTGGAATATAGAGTGTGACATTTAGCCTACACTGAAGTGTTGCACATTCTCATCCTTTTTAACAGAGCATGGCTGGACAGCAGCAGGATGGTTCCTCAGCTTCCACTGCACAGACTGACACAGTGAGATGGATGTTCAGGAAACACCAGAGCTTCATTCTGTGGAATTCATGTGCAACTGTATAATTTAATGTCTTCTATGTATTCCCAGTTATCAGTAAAACAGATTTACAAACTGCATTTGCTGAGAAAAATCCAAAAAACAGATTAGGAGGGCAGATCTGGAAACTGAAATACTAGAGCACAAGTTAGAGGTGGTGATGGTCACAGGTGAATTATGATAACTACTGGAACATGAACTGAACTATCTCTTTATTTGTAGGAAATAAAGCAGACCAAATGAAATGTGTATCATGTCTTTATTTGCTGTGGTGGTGATGATGGAGACTTAAACTCTAAAGTGATTATTGCATACGGTGTCTCTGACTGCTCTGCTGTCCTGGATAGCTGCAGGTGGATGGGCTCATCATCTGGGTCTTCAGTTTGTAGGGCAGGGTGTTGCTCTCCTCTAATAGTGGTAATATTATGAAGAACAACACATGCCACAGTAATATCACAGGCCCTCTCAGGGGTCACCCTGAGGAGACGTAGGCTCTGGAAACGGGCTTTCAGCAGGCCTATGGTCATCTCCACCCGGGCTCTGGTCCTGCAGTGAGCCCGGTTGAAGTTCTGTTGGGGGCCTGGTTCAGGGTCAGGGTATGAGGTCATCAGCCTGGGTTGTCATGGTAACCCCTGTCACCCAGCAGAAGGCCATCAAACTCTCCTGTAATGTATAGTGGATACATCAGAGCATATTAAAGGAGGGAGACAAGAGAATTCTATTGTGAAAATCTTTATGCTGCTGACCACGCTGCAGTCTGTTGCTCAGGTTAGACTCTCCATAAATCCTGGAGTCATGAACAGACCCAGACCACGTGGCCTCCACATTAGAAATGATGTATGCAGCATCACATCTGATCTGGACAGTGCAGAGAATGACAGATGTTGAACTATGATGCAGTCTTTAACATTTAGAAACAGTAGTCAGTCTACCTGTAGCCTACCTGCACATTTATGCTGTGAATGGACTTCCTGTTCATGATGTGAGGGAGCTGTGATGGGGATGTGTGTGCATCTATGCAGCCAATCACACTGGGAAATCCTAAAAGAAATTAAAATGACTGATCCCAGTCTGAGGCTGCAGCACAATGTCATTAACAGAATATGATTTAAAATGAATTTAACAGATCTCTACATCATTCACCTGCAATCCTGTGGAACTCCTCCTTAATGTTCTGACAGGTTTATGTCCACAATGATGAGTAAAAGTCGTTTCAGAGCCAGGAAAACTTTTCTGACTGTCCTCCATACAGTGGCCTTACTCTGCATCTCCGACATCATATAAAAACTTCCATTTGCAAAGAACCGCAGCGCAACACACAATATCTGCTGGATGTGAGAGCATGACTGGTTGGTAATGTAAATGTAAGGACGGATTAGGTTGTTTATGTAGATTATGGACTTAAAACGATTACGAAACGGTACCGCTCAAACCGATAACTGTCCGGAAATGCGAGAACATTTATGCTCGGTCTGATAACAATCTACCGACGAATATTTAATTATCTGTGCAGTAATGCTGCTCCTTTATCCACTGGATCGTTAATAAAAGCTGTTCTACGCCAAAACTCGCTCGCTTACTGACTGAATGAATGAGGAAATGAAACAGCGTGTGGCTGAAAGAGGGCGGAGACAGAGAGAAACTCGAGGTTTTGCAAGATAAACCTGCTGGTGACCAGGTTAGAGTCATAGAGTCTGTTACTGCGGTAACTGACCGAGAGTTGAAGTTACCCCTCTTTGTGAAACAGGCTAGAGTTACCCCTCTGTCTCAGGATTAAGTTACCTCGCTTCATGAAACGGAAAACTCTGAGTTTCCCTCATTTCAGGGTTAAGAAACTCAGAGTTTTCAGTGAACCTGCTTCATGAAACAGGCCCCTGATGTGTCGGCTGGAGTCACCTGGAGCTGATCGTAGCATCAGAGGAAGGCCAGCGATAAACAAGCGGCTGCTCAGACACAGAAAGACAACCCACCGGTTTGATCTGAGTGCTCATTTATCAACATTACTGACAGGTTTTTGAAGTCATTTTGGATTCAATTATGCTTTTTTAAAAAAATAAGATTAGTCACTTTGGGATTTTTTTTGTAATTTTGGACTCATTTTGAACAAATTTGTATTAATTTTAAAGTATTTCAAATTAGTCTGTGTAATTCTTGACAAATGTTGAGTCATATTGGACTAATTTTAAAAACATTTTACCAAGTTTTGCTCATTTTAGACTAACAGGGAGTTTTTTTGTTATTTTGTACACATTTTGAATACATTTGGACTCATCTTAAACCATTTTAGATTCATTTGTGTAATTTTCTGATGAGAAAATTTTTTGTAATATTGGTCTAATTGACGCAAATCTGGTCTAATCTGGAGTCATTTTGGACTAATTTTAAAGCGTTTTGGATTAACTTGTGCAATTTTTGACAAAATTTGACTCATTTTGAAGTAATTGAGGGGAACCTTTGACTCATTTTGGACCAATTTGAAAGCATTTTCAATTAATTTGAGTAATTTTCTGAAAAGATTTGTGTCATTTTGGGAAAGTTTTAGTCATTTTAGACTAATCTTGAGTAGATTTTGACAAATTTTGAATATATTTGGACTAACTTTTAGTCATTCTGGGTTAATTTTAAAGCAATGTGGATTCATTTATGTAATTTTTGTCATGATTTGAGTCAAACTGGATTAATTTTAAGATGATTTTGTCAAGTTGTAATCATCTTGAAGTCAGTAAGGGAAAATTTTGTTAATATTTGTGTCATTTTAGGAAAGTTTTAGTCACTTTTAAACAATTTTGGACTAATGTTGAATACATTTGAAGTAGTTCTGAATAAATCTGAAGTAGCTTTGAATAAATTTGGACTAATTTAGAGTCATTTTAGACTTATTTCAAATCGTTTGTAGAAATTTGTGTAATTTTTTGACAAAATTTGAGTCACATTGGACTAATTTTGAGAAATATTGTCAAGTTTTAGTAATTTTGGAGAAACTGAGGGAAAATTTTGTTAATATTTTAGTCATTTTGTACTAATTTTGAATAAATCTGGACTAATTTTGAGTCATTTTGGACATTTTGGACCACTACGATGAGCCTTTATGAATCAAACCTGTGAAGCTATGCTGCTCTTTAATGAGAGGACTTAACGAGGTGGCAGCGCTTAAAGAAAAGTCTCACCTGCTGCTCTGAAGGTTTCTGGGTTCTGAGGATTTTTAACCTCCAGATCTCCACCTCCAGCTCCTCAGAGGCGTTGAACGCTCCGTCAGGCTTTAACTGTTGGTGATATTTAACATGAACGGACGCTAAACGCATGAATGGAACCAGCTGAAGGAAAACCTGCTTTAATCTGCTCTCATTCCCATTTTGGAACCATTTTCAACACTCGCTGTTTATGTTTGTATTATTCACTAAACTCAATAAAAACACTACAAAGAGTTTAAATGTCTAAAAAATCTAAAAAATCCAATCAAAATATGTTAGAAAGCCTGCAGCCTTTATAGTTTAGAAGCATTATTGATGAGGTTTTCTTTGTCATTTTGGACAAATTTGTGTATTTGAGTCATTTTGGGAACATTTTACTCATTTTGGACTCATTTAGAGCAATTCTGGACTAATTTTAAATAATTTTGGATTAATTTGTGTAATTTTGACAAGATTTATGTCATTTCTTTTAATGGTCATGTCTTAGTCATTCTGGACTAATTAAATGACTGAAATTTGTGTCAATTTGTACTAATTTTGAATAAATCTGGACTCATTTGGAGTATTTTGGACCAATTTGACAGCATTTTGTGTAATTTTATGAAAAGATTTGTGTCATTTCAGGAAAGTTTTAGTCATTCTGGACAATTTTTTTTAAAACTTTTGTCAATTTTTGGTCATTTTGGACTAATTTTGGGAAAGTTTTAGCCATTTTGGACAAATTATGAGTAAACTTGGACACCTTTTGATTCATTTTTTGACTAATTTTAAAACAATTTGGATGGATTTGTGTTATTTTTGCAAAAATTTGAGTCATTTTTTACTAATTGAGAGAAAATTTTGTGTCATTTTGTATAAATTTGAAATAAATCTGGACTAATTTTGACTTATTTTTGTTAGGATCTTGCTCTGGCCCCTCTTTTTCCTCCTTTCTTGTTTCCTGTCTGGGTTTTGTCCTGCCTTTTTGGTTCCCTGTCTGCCACCTCTCCCTCATGTTCTCTCTCTCTACCTGCTGATTACCTCACTCAGCTCACCTGTCCATGAGCTCTCCTCACTATTTAAACCCCGCTCAGTCACGGCTGGATCATCGATTCACTGCCCTTCAGAAACTCTGCTCACTTTTTGAATTTGGTTTCCCTCTGCCTCCTGGATTTCCCCTGTTAGGACTCTGCTCCTCTCCACCCATTTCTCTTCTGTCTGGTTTTCCCCTGGCTGTGAGGACCCGTCCTTAGCTTGGTTCTGCCGTTCGGTTTAGTTTTATGACCTTCCGTTTGAGTCCATAGTGTTTGTCAGTAGTAGTTTGGTTTAGTTGATTTCCTCCAGTTCAGTTCTCCCTTTATGTGTTCTTTTAGTTTTCTGCTTAAATAAAACCCCTTTCCTGATCACACCGGTTTGCCTGTCTCTCTCGGGGCAAGTTTTAGTCATTGTGGATCAATTTGTGCAATTTTTGACTAGATTTGAGTCATATTAGACTAATTCTGAAAAAATGTGATGTTTTAGTCATTTAACTGAGGGAGAAATGTGTCATTTTGTACCAATTTGGAATGAATTTGAATAAATTTGAAGGATTTTAGATGACTTGTGTAATTTGTGACTCGATTTGAGTCAAATTGGACTAAGACTAAGAAAGTTTTGTCTCATTTTGTCCATTTAATGACAGCATGTTCAGTTTCTAAAAGTTGTTTTCTCAGGTTCAGTTAATTTAAATCTTTTCCACTTTGCTCACGATACGACTTCCTGAAGTTAAAACTCATGTTTGCGGTGGTAGAGAAACTTCTAAGCTGAATAATGATTTACAGAAAGTATTTACATTCTTAAGCCTCTCTTTGAAAAGCAAATGACATTTATTTTGAAGGCAGGAAGCAGTTTGTCAGGTTAAATAAACAGCTGATCCTCTAAAGGTCGTGGGTTGTTTTTTTCGAGCAGAACTCTTGGATAAAATCAGTGTGCTTTGCTTCATCCTGGCTGACGAGCCGATGGCTTTGCTCTGATGGGATTTGTTTTGGGGCTCTGAGGAGGACCGTCCTAAGACGATTTCACTTCCTGTCAGCCCTCGCTGGGCTTCGGATCATCGTCCCGCCAGAGAGAGATCCTCGTCTCCGTAATTCTCTGGCTGATTTGTTGAAGTTCGTCTCCAGGATTGCACAAACTTGCGTCCATGTAGGTCGAAGCTGGAGTCCAGGAGCTGCTGTATGTTCAGATTTAATCCGCCTCCTGCTCATCCTCGCTGCTGTTTGCTCTGTTTAGTCAGTTTTTCAGTCACCATCTGCTGCTGCTTTTCTGTCCTTCCATGAACCAGCTGGACTCAGGTGTTGCTAAGTGAAACCAAACAAACAAACCAACCTCGACCTTCTTCTTGGATGTTAAACTGAATGAAGCTCCTGCAGACGTCTGAAGCTGGAGCTCATCATGTGAGGATCAAATAGACGCTCTTTTATCTGCAGCTTTCAGCCCTCAGGCCTCCTCAGCATGAAGGTTGATCCTAAAGATCTTAAAGGCCTCCGGGCCAAACATCCAAACAAGAGGAAATCATATGGAGAACTGTTTCCTGTTAATCTGACGGCGTCTGAAGGCATTGACTTCACGTCTGAATGAACTTTTCTACCAAGATGATGCTGAAATTCTGATGTGGAACAACAAGTTCAAATATTTATGGACAGTCTGAAACTAAAGCTTCCATCCATGTGGAAAATTTATGTTTATCGTCAGTCTTTAGTCTCCAATAACTCCTAGAACACTGATGGAATCATCAAAACTCAAGAAACAATCGTGTAGTTTGTTTTTTCATTGATTTATTAAAGATTTTCTGGAAATATAATAAAACCTGTTGGGTCAAAAATATACATACAACAACTTGAACGATCAGTTTTGTTGATGTAGAAAGTTGTGTTAATCGAATGTTCTTATGTCATGGCCTTAGCTTCTCCTGAGTGATTCCAGTCGACTACAGCTGCTGACTCCTCTGTAGTTTCAATAGAAACCATTAGATCCACTCATTAGACTCAAACTCTACAGTGTGAAAGTCTGAGGAGCTCAGCAAAGATCTGAAGAGGAACATCATTGACTGGAACAAGTCAGAAAGTCACTTGGAGCCATTTCAAAGCAGCTTCAGATCCACAATCATCTGTTTGTAAGAAGTTGAGGGCTGGTTTAGGTTTGATTTTGGTCTTTGTTTTAGATGTTTTCAGGACTGGTTTCAGACTGTCTTGGGTGGGTCTTTTTTAACCCCAAGAACATCAAACCTACCATCTTGGGACTGGTTTATGTTTGGTTCCAGTCTTGGTTCTCCTGGTTTTGGATGTGATTTAAAGTTGGTTTGGGATTTATTTTACTCTGGATCTGGTCCTGGTTTTGGACTGGTTTCAGACTGTCTTGGGTGGGTCTTTTTATTTTTAACCCCAAGAACACCAAACCTACCACCAAGCATGGAGGTGGCAGTATCATGCTCTGTGGTTGTTTTGCTGCCAGTGTTACAAATATTTGATTTTTCATCCATTTTAAAGCTGCAAACTGAACAAAGAACCTCAAATAGTTGTTGTTATGAGGCGCCTTCATTTTGATTAAAGCGGTCTGTTCATGGAGACACAAACTTTCCGTCTCCCATCCAGCCAGAGGTTGTTGATAATTTCACTAACTTCAGTCGGTGTTAGAAGAAAGAAAAAGAGAAAACAAACCCTCCAGTTATTCTCATTCCACTGAAGCTGGATTCAGTCATGAGTGTCGACACAGGAAGCCCTTCTGGAGATGCAGGTGAACGGACGCTTTCCAATAAAAGCGGCGACACGCTAGCGGGACGACGATTCTTCAAATATTTCCACTTGTGCTCTTTTACCAATAAAAACAAATTTCCGGGCCAGCTGCTGTGAGTCTGCAGAGTGAGTGGAGCATGAATAATGCAGACCTGTCAGCATTGTGTCTGCTCTGAATGCTTTAAATGGTTAGCCCGCTCTAAGAGTCGGCTCGCGCTAATCTATAATTTATTGTATTACTCTGCTTTTGTCCTGAACTCGGCTCGATGCTCTTGTCACCGTTTTTTCAGGGGTGGAAATGTTTTTGAAAATATGCTAATCCAGACAGGCTGTGTTTTGCATTTTCTGACCGCTGTGACGAGAATACAAATGCAGTGTGTAGCTTCAGATCATGCTAATACGCTAACACAATTAAACCTGGAAACGAACTGGAGTCATTGGCCGGTCTAGGATCAGCTGGGAGGCTTCAGTCCTCTGTAATCTGCTCCATGACCACGTCCTCCTGCATTTAGTCCTAATAATCACAGGCTTTCTGCGGTCAAACCAGGTTTTTATTTATTATTAATCCTGTCAGACCTCATCCACACGAAGTTCTGCTGCAGTCAGATTCATAAAAACACACAGAGGATGCTTTTCTGGCTTAAAATCACCAATTAATATTTATCTGAATCAGCAATGGATGATCATGTGTTCTTAAAATAAGAATAATGAGACACAAAATGATAAAAATTAGACAAAAAATGAAAGAAATGAGACACAAATTGACAGAAATGAAACACAAAATAAAACAAATGAGACACAAAATGACAGAGATGAAGGAGGAAACGACTAACATAAGAACAAAAAACAAAAAAGACACACAGACTGAGAAAAACAAGGCACAAAATGAGAAAAACGAGACAAAAATTACAAAAATGAGACACAAAATGACTGAGATGAAGGAGGAAACAACTAACATAAGAAGAAAAAAACAAAAATGACGCACAAACTGAGAAAAACAAGGCACAAAATGAGAAAAACGAGACAAAAATTACAAAAATGAAACACAAAATGACTGAGATGAAGGAGGAAGCAACTAACATAAGAACAAAAAACAAAAATGACGCACAAACTGGGTCAAATGAGGCATAAAATAAGAAAAATAAGGCAGAAAATGAGAAAAATGAGAAAAACAAGACACAAAATGGGACAAATGAGACACAAAATAACAGAAATCAAGGAGTAAACAAAAAAATGGCACAAAAATAAGAACAAAAACAAAAATGGGACACAAAATGAAAAAAATTAGTCAGGAGAAAAGCTGTACTATTCTTAAAAGATGGAAAAATGACAAAAAACTTTTTAAAACTATAAATAACGTCTACATCAAAATTGTGGATGTTATTTATGTTATAGTAATAACTGTATTTAAATTATCTATAAATGTTATTATAGACGTCTGCTGTTATTTGGACATAAAATCACGCAGAATAAATCAATTTTATTAACTTATTTTGCAGATTTTTCCTTATAGATGTAAAGAAAAAGCATGAATTTACATGTTCACTGTAAAACAACATCAAAAGAACTAATATTAATGTGTTCTTTAACAGCGTTTGAATGCAAAAATCACAGCTTTAAATTAGAAAAAATGTTATTTTCCAGACATTTGGAGGTATTTTCAGTGTTTAATGTATTTTTCTGACACCTTGGCTGCCTTTATGTGATTATAAATCCAGTATATGATGGTTAAATCCATTTACAGCATAAAGTCTCTTTCTAATTACCAGGTAAATGCAGGAGTCTCGTGTTTTTGTTCCTGCAGCAGATAAAGTGAAAGAAAAGCAGCAGAACAACCGGATACTCGACATAACGTCCAGATAGGGATCTTAAAAGCATAAAGACGAGCCGCTTTGATGAGTCCTGCAGATAGACGTGGAGCAGCAACTCGATCCCACGGTGACAGCGAGGTGACCCTGAGATATCAGCAGCAGCTGCATTAAAGGACCAGAATTTACTTTATTCTGCATTAAATATTCATCAGCCAGATAATGTGAAATTAGCATTCTCTATTAAGGGTTTATCCTCGTCTGGATGCACAAAGTTGGAGAAGATTTGGTTCCGTTTTCTTGCATTAAACACATAATAAATGACCTGTTTATTATATTTAAACTTTATGTAAGTTTTCTTATCAGGATTATTAATGTGTTTGACTTCAACAGCTACTCAAGATGGGTCTAAAATACTTAAAATGAGCTGAAAACTACTCAAAATTAGACCAACATGCTTAAAAATGTGTATCAAAGTACTCAAAATAAGTCGATCTGATGTTATCAAAAAACACTCAAAGTGAGTCCAAAATGATTCAAGTCTGGTCAAAAATTATTCAAAATGAGTCTAAAACGATTCAAACATCCTAAAATGACTCAAATCTTATTAAATATAACACAGAATAGACCTAAATGAAGCTAAACATTCAATCACTTTGTCAAAAATGATTCAAAATTAGGACAGCATGACTAAAACTTTTCCAAAATGACACACATTTGGTCAAAAATACTATTTTTTCCCCCCAAATTTGCTCAAATGTTGTCAGAAACTACTCAGAAGTACTCGAAAATGACTCAGATTTCCCCAAAATGACAAATCTTGTCAAATATGATACAGAATGGTCAAAATGACTAAAAATGAACAGAATGCTGAACAGTTTGTCCATAATGATTAAAATTAGGCCAACACATGACTAAAACATTCCAAAAATGAAACAAATCTGGTGAAGAATTACTCAGAATGAGTCCAAAATGACTACAACTATTCCCAAATACATAAAAACATGTTTAAAATGACCCAGATCTACTCAAAATGAGTCCGACATCATTAAATTATCTGAAAATGACTCAAATCTTTACAATTATTATGCAGAACAGTCCAAAATGGCCAAAAGAGAAACAAAATTAGGCCAATATCACTAAAACTTTGTAAAAATGTCACAAATCTGGTCAAAAATGCTCAAATGTTGTCAAACATTACTCAGAATGAGTCCAAAATGATTAAAATGTGGATAAAACTGCTCAAAATGAGTCTAAAATTACTCAAACTTTCTGAAATATACTCAAATCTAATCAGATATTAAGCAGAATAGCCCAAAATGATGCAAACTTGTCCAAAATGTAGAACAGTTTATCGCAAATGATTCAAAATTAGGTCAACACATGACTAAACCTTTCAAAAAATGACTCTCTAGTGACAGAATGAAAAGCTAAATAAGCTGAATCCAGCAGGAAGTTACTGAATATTCTTAGTCAGCTTTGGTCTTCACAGATCTCCAGTTAGCTCCTCATCAGAGCTTCCATCAGCAGAAACGTCTCCTCATCAGTCCATCTTCATCACTAATCTGCTTCTAAACTCTCTCCGGTCGATTCGGTGGAACTCATGAGGAAATAAAAGTCCTTCCTGCTGCTCCTTAAGTTTATTTCTCAGATTCTGAATCAGATTTCTGCTGGTTTCCGGACTCGTATTTCAGAGTCGATATTTGGCCTTTTTGTTTCCTTCCACTCGTCTCGTCTCTTTGAACAGATTCATCCCACTCACAAAACAAACCTCCAGACGAGAAACTTCCAGTGGATTATTTCATAAACTGGTGCTGGACAGACGGAAAAGAGTTGTTCACTGGAAACAAACAAATCAACAAACCTTAACATGGAGGCTTCAGGTCATCCAAACTATTTTCTTACAGTGGAACAGCATTTCTGCCTGAAATATGAGAAAATAACACAACTAATGAATATTTTAAGGCTAAAAAATCAATGAAAAATATTAAAGACAGTGAATTGCAACTTTTTAAACAAACAAAAGTTACTTTTCTGTGTTTTAGTCTCAAAATAAATCATTTTTTACTGTGAAAAAGATGATAAAGGAATCCAAAATGCAGAAATTAATAAATAGACAAAAATAAAACACTAAATACGAAGTCAGTCTTGAGTTTCCAATGACTCCTAGAACTCTGAATTTTCAACAATCCTGTATTTTGGTGCTTTTATAGATTTCTGAAAGGTTTTCTGGAAATATGGGTCATAAATCTCCATCTAGTAACTTTAATAATCAGTTTTGTTGATGTATAAAATTGTGTTAATCTAATTTTCTTAGTTTCATGACCTCTTAACTCCTCCTGAGTGATTCCAGTCGACTACAGCTGATAACTCCTCTGAGTAAACATAAAATATACAAACAGAAATGTTCATATTTGGTTAAATTTCTCCATTTCCTCTTCAGTTGGGTTCTTCTGGTTTCAATCTTCTGGTTTCTCTTTGACTCCTCTGGACAGAATTGGTTCAGTTCAACTAAACTTGTCGTCTTTCTGACTCAGACTTGTTTCTTCATCAGTCCACAGGTTCTTGATGGTTTAAGTCAGGACTTTGGGGAGACCAGTCTAGGACCTTCATTCTATCCTGATGGAACCATTTCTTTACCACGTCTGATGTGTGTTTGGACTCATTGTCTGGTTGAAACGTCCAACTGTGTCCAAGATCAACCTTCTGCTGATGGTTTTAGGTTTTCCTGAAGAATGTGGAGGTGATCCTCCTTCTTCATGATTCCATTTACTTTGTGTAAAGCTCCAGTTCCACAGAGCATGATACTGCCACCTCCATGCTTGGTGGTAGTTTTGGTGTTCTTGGGGTTAAACAAGGATCCACCCAAGACAGTCTGGAACCAGTCCTAAAACAGGACCAGATTCAGAGTGAACTAAATCCTAAACCAACTTTAAATCACATCCAAAACCAGGAGAATCAAGACTGAAACCAAACATAAACCAGTCCCAAGAAAGTCCAGAACCAGTCCAACATCCAGTCCAGAAGCTCTTCTAGAAAGCCCAAGAGCATGATACTGCCACCTCCATGCTTGATGGTAGGTTTGGTGTTCTTGAATTCAAACCAGTCAGAATACAGTCTGAAACCAGTCTAAAAGCACTTCTAGAAAGCCCCAGAACATGATACTGCCACCACCATGCTTGATGGTAGGTTTGGTGCTCTTGGGGTTAAAAAAAAAAAGACGCGCCCAATACAATCTGAAACCAGTACTAAACCAGTGGATTAGAGTTAGAGTCAGGGTTGACTAAAACCAAACTTAAGCTACTCCTAAAAAAAGTCCAAGACCTTCTATGTTATATAGATAGATAAAGACAGGATGGGTTATATGTTAAATTTTTACGAATACTGAACAGATTTTTCTACATAGTGAAGAATTTATAACGTCCAGAGCTGCCTGAATGTAGAAAATATTCACAGTTCTCAGGTTTGACTCAGTGTTAAGTCATTTATTTATTCATATTTGAGGACTGGTCTCATCACAGCCTCTGGGTCAGCGGGTTGAACGACACCAGGAAGATATGTGAAGCAGTCAGAGAACATCGGCCTGTAGCTCTGTGAGTAACGTTAACATCCCATAACCTCCTGAAACACAGAAACTAAAATAAAACCACCGCGAGGTCAGAAAACAACGTAGGAGAACAGCTACAGCAGCTCAACATGAAATAAAATAATCAAATAAAGGGGTTAGCTCACATTAAAATGTGAATTTTAAGGTTTCATTTCCAATTAAAATCTAATTCTGGAGCACAAATGATTGAAGCTCAACAATAATTAATCAATGAAGTGATGGAAAACAAAGAAATAATAAATATTTAAACCTATTTTCAGAGAATCCATGTTACAATATTTACATATAAAAAACCCTTTCAGTCTTAAATCTACGTAACTTTCAGATGAATGCAAATAACTAGAAAATAACAGTTTTTTGCTGATGTAAATAGAATAAAAAAAGTCCAGTTTTTGTCATTGTCTTGTTTTTGTTGTTTTGTGTCCAATATTTGTTTTTGTTCTTATTCTTATATCATTTTTGTTGCTCCCTCCTTTATTTTTGTCATTTTATCTCTTTTTTGTCATTTTGTGTCTCATTTCATGTCTTGTTTTTATTTTGTGTCTCATTTTTGTCTTTTGTTCTCATTTTTGTGTCATTTTTGGTTTTTCACCCTTTATTTTCTGTCATTTTTGCCAATTTTTTTCATTTTGTGTTTCACTTTTGTCATTCTGTCTCATTTTTGTTTTTTGTTGTTATTTTTGTTTTAATTGTTTTTTCTTTATATTTCTGTAATTTTTTGGTCTTTTTTCTCATTTTATGTCTTGTTTTTGCCATTGTGTGTCTTGTTTTTGTCATTTTGTCTCATTCTTCTCATTTTTCTCATTTTAAGTCTCGTTTCAATTCAACACTTATATTCAGCTATTTACATTTCTACAACCTCTTTATACTCTGAAAGGCAGATTCATCTCTTTTCTCTTGTTTTGTGTCTCCTTTCTGTCATTTTGTCTCATTCGTCTCATTTTATGTCTCATGTTTTTTTTCATTGTGTCTCACTTTTCTCATTTTGTCTTGTTTTTCACATTTTATCTCATTTTTTGCTGTTTCCTGCCTTGTTTTTTCTCATTTGTTGTTGTTTAAAATATCATTTTTCGCATGTAGTGTCTCATTTATCTTGTTTTCTGTCTCATTTTTCCTCATTTTTGGTTCTTGTTATTTTTGTGTCATTTTTGTTTTTTCCTTCTTTATTTCTGTCATTTTATGTCTCATTTTTGTCATTTTGATTCTCATGTTTCTCATTTCACATCTCATTTTTGTCACTTTGTTTTTGTTCCTATTTTGTGTCATTTTTGTTATTTGCTGTTTCTTACTTAATTTCTGCCGTTTTTTGTCTCATTTTTCTCATTTTGTGTCTTTTTTATACAATAATGAAAATAACAATTTTATTATTAAATTTCATAAAGAATTTACATTTTAGAATTTATTTTTTATTTTGTTCTAGTTTTTTTACAGTCAAGCTGTAAAGTAAAACTTATTCTTCTGTGATTTTTCCAAATATTGTCAAAACTAAGATACAATTTATAAATATACAGTTTTGATGACGTTGTTTGTGATTTATGTCTGTTCTACTTCTAACATGTAAATTAATATTTTGAAAGGTGAACTCTGAAGAGATGATAAATCATCTGTGAAGTGATGAAAATGAGGGAATAATGAACATTGGATGTATTTTCCCCCACAGGAACACAAAGCTACAGGAACATGATGTGGTTAAAGCCCTGGGGAGGTTTGTTCCTGAGCGGCTGTCGGTTCATTTAACTCTCGCTCTGCATGCTGAACACATTTAAAGGAGGTGGAGGCTTCGTTCGAGGTGACACTGAGTCTAATTACAGGAAGTACAGCAGCAGAACAAACGTCCATGTTCCTTTATGTTTTATATGTTTGATTCAAAGAAAACCAAGAAAGAAGTGAGTTTATTTCAGTTATTTTACTGGAAATCTGTTAAAAACTAAACCTTTGCTTGTGTATCTGTGTGAAAAATAAAACCACAGTCCGATTAATTTTTATCTTTCTGTTTCTCGTTTTTATTTTTTACCTATTTTTTCTCATTTTCTCATTTTGTGTCTCATATTTGTCATTTTGTTCTCATTTTTGTATAATTTTGTTCTCTCCTCACTGGTTTCTGTCATTTTTGTCTCACTTTTGTAATTATGTGCTTTTTTTCTCATTTTGTGTCTCGTTTCTGTTGTTTTCTGTCTTTTTTGTCATGTGTCTCGTTTTTTCATTTTGTGACTCATTTTTGTTTTTATTCTTATTTTTGTATAATTCTTGTTGTTTTCTCATTTGTTTCTGTCACTTTGGATCTCAATTTTGTTTTTGTTCATATTTTTGTGTCATTTTTGTTATTTCCTCCTTAATTTTTCTCATTTGTTGTCTCATTTTTGTCATTTTTCGTCTTGTTTTGATCTTTTTTGGGTCTTGTTTTTGTTGTTTTCTGTCTAATTTTTCTCATGATGTGTCTCATTTTGCTTTATTTTCTCATTGTCTCTCACTTTTCCAATTTTGTGTCTCGTTTTTCACATTTTGTGTCTCATTTTTAACATTTTGTGTCTTGTTTTTGTTTTTTCTTTTTTGCCATGTTGTGTCTCGTTTTTTCATGTTGTGTCTCATTTTTGTTTTCTATTCTCATTTGTGTATAATTTTTTGGTTTGTTATTTTTGGTAATTTTATATATCTTTGTGACGGTTTGTCTCTTTTTTTTAAAATTTGTGTGTCCTCCTTGCTGTTTCCTGTCTCATTTTTCTCATTCTGTGTCTCTTTTATGGCCTTTTGTCTGCACATATTTTAGATATTTACCTATTTCCAGTTTCACGGCCCATAATCATTCCTCATCGAGTGTGTGAGATGCTGTTTTAGCTGCATGCTAGCTTAGCTTAGCTTAGCCTAGCTTAGCATAAAAGAAACAAGATTAAACAGCTTACCTGCTTCTGTCTAACGATAACTTATTCCACCTCTCAGCTCTCTGGGATTTGTTTTTATCTCTTTTTCTCATCATAAAACGTGAAAACTCCACATGCTCAGCTCATTCGCTGGTATCATCTTCCTGAGCATCCCTTCCTGGTTGCTAGGCAACCGGCACAGCCTCCAGGAAGTCCCTGAATGATGCTCCGTCGTCCACGGAGCCACAGCAGAACACCTGAATCCACACGCGGCTCTAAATCCTCCTGTTTCTGGGAGTCTGTCACTGTTTCTAACGACGAACTGAACAGGTGCCGGAGAAACTTTGTGCAGCCAATTTATTCTCTCAGACATCTGCTGGTGGCTGCAGCGCTGCCAGCTCCTCCAGACGCTTTGAACACCAAGACGGAGACAGAATTCAGCCTGACAGCGTTCAGAAGCAGGTCAGCGAGGACGGAGGAAGGAGAGTCCAGGAGCTGAGAGACGGACTGGATAGGAGGACAGGATGAGCACAACATGCTGCTGATACGCTAACAACTACAGGATAGAAATATAAGATATGCAACAACTGCTGTCAGAAAATCTGTTCAGATGTTGACATTTTGTGTCTCATTTTTCTAGTTTTGTGTCCCGTTTTTCTCATTTTGTGTATAATTTTTCTCATTTTGTGTATAATTTTTCTCCTTTTGTGTGCTGTTTTTGTCATTTTGTGTCTCAATTTTCTAGCTTTGTCTAGTTTTGTGTGTCATTTTTGTCAATTTTTCATGTCGTTTTCTCATTTTGTGTCCTATTTATGTAATTTTGTTTCCCTTTTATCTCATTTTGTGTATAATTTTTCTCATTTTGTGTTCTGTTTTTTCTAAGTGTGTCTTAGTTTTTTGATTTTGTGTTTAATCTTTGTCATTTTATGTCTCATTTTTGTCATTTTGTGTTTCAATTTTCTTGCTTTGTCTAGTCTTGTGTCTCATTTTCCTCATTTCGTGTCTCATTTTTGGCATTTTGTGTCTCAATTTTCTCATTTTGTCTTGTTTTTCACATTTTATAATATTTTTGATGTTTCCTGGCTGGTTTTTTATTTTATTTCATTTTTTGTAATTTAAAATATAATTTCTCTGATGTAGTGTCCCATTTATCTTGTTTTCTGTGTCATTTTTCTCATTTTTGTCTCATTTGTTTTATTGTTTCGTGTCTCTTTGTGGTCTTTTTGTCTCCACTCACAATAAATACTTAGAAAAATGCTGTTGTTTTTGTTGTTTCCTATCTTGTTTTTGATATTTTTTGTCTTGTGTTTCTCATTTTGTATTTCTTGTGAGGTTCTACAGGACTTTATTCTGCTTCTGCAGGATTTCCATGTGGTCCCAGATGAAGTTCTGACATGCAGTGTCTGTGATAAATATTGATGCAGGGATCGGACCGTTGACACACTTTCAGCTGCTCTGAATTCTGCTGCGAGGGCAACAACCTTTATTAGATCCCAGTAACACGTAATGAAATCAGTCTCTATTTACGCTGCGATGTCGGCACTTTCTGCACTCAGGAAGAAAAATAACAAAGAAAAGCATGTAGATCTGCAGGAAACCTGGTTCTCTGGACGTTCTGTCTCCCATTAGAACGTCAGTGATGGATGTCTAAGTGTCCCTCTGCACTTCTGGGACCAGAGAGCCTGAAAGTGCAACCAGACGCCGTTTTAAGGAGGTTTAGACGACGCCGCTGGGGTTAAAACAGACGCTGTGAGGTTCATTAATGACGGGATTTAGATTTAAATTGAAAATTATTACACCATAAAACAATATGAGACAGCTTATCAAAATATTCACATTTCATGGACATTATTTAAAATTTTAGCCTGTTTTTTATATACAGCTAAACTAATATTAACTATACTAATTATTTATAATTATTCTTTACTTTAACGACCATTCTCAGTCATAATATGCAGATTTTCTTCATTTAAACTTCAACAAATATGTATAAAATAAATATTTTTTATTTCACTTATTCTCTTTTTGCTTATTTAAATTGTAAAATACTGTAATTTCACAGTCATACACTGTAAAACTATATAAGACAAATTGTAAAAACACTCTTTTTTAATGGACATTATCTACAGTTTTGGCAGTTTTTTGCAATATTTAAAAAATGTGGGAAAACCGTAAAATAACATATTTTTTAGATTATTTTTTACTATTTTTATTTAAAAAATACCATTTTCAGTCATAATATACAGATTTTTTTCCATTTAAACACTGAAAAATATCTGCAAAGTATTCATTTATTATTTTCCTGATTTAAATTGTAAAATTGTTTAATTTCACATTTTCCATATTTTGTAAAACAAAATATGATGGTCTCTCTAAATATTCAGTTTTTATGTGGACATTATTATAATATTACAAAATCATGGAAAATCTATAGAACAACATATATTTTTTAATATTGTTCATTGTTTTTATTTTAAAAATGGCAATTTTCAATCAAAACATACAGAATTTTTCACTGAAACACCCACAAATATCTGTAAAATATAGATTTACTTGCTAGTTACTCAGGTTTTGTTCAAATTTACATTTATGATTACAGTGAGAAGCATGAATCTGTGTTTTAGCAAAGCAAATGGATGCAAAGGTCGCAAAACCAGAAATAAGTATTTTCAAAAACAACATTTTATGTTGATTAAGATTCAGAACAAACAGACTTTATTTACAATCCTGGTCTGTTAATGTGCAAATTATTTCTTTCTATGACGTTTATTTCAAATAACAATGAGTATCTGTAAAAGAATAACATTTTTAGTGATTTAAATACAGTAAAAAAAAAAAATGCGGTCAATTTACAGCTGAGCATATAAAACTAGAGATATTTCCAGGTTTGTAACTACAAACCAGCAAGAAATCATTTCAAACAATGAGGACAGTACCAATCAGATGAAGCTGTTGAGAAAAACCTGCTATTTAATTAAAACACTGAGACAGAGGCTGTAAACTCAACATTAAATGAGTTCACCTGTACAATGAAAGTCTCCAGATTTTAGCTCCAGAAGCTGAAACACACATTTCCATTGATAGCAGCCTGCACTGTTCATCACACACAAACTCTCAGATCCAGTTTTCCAACACTTCTGCTTCACTTTTTCTTGTTTCCTTGAATCTTCCTCAGGTGAGCTCACCTGTCCGGCCTCAGCGACGTCCATCTGCCTCCATCAGCAGGTCGCTTTAGTCCCTGAAGCTCATCCACATGTTCATGGCTGAACTTGGAGTTTACTTACTGAAAATGGAGCTTTTTTTTTAAAGAAACTATTTTGCAGTAAAAATGGATTTTTGCCATCAGATTGTGCACCATTACCTCCTTTGTTTTGGTGTTTCTATGGAAGCCACCAGATGCAGCGTCGTTGGTCGTCTCCTGGAATCAGAACTTGAATAATTAACTTCATCAAGTATTTGCATCTTCAGAAACTCGTTTGGCTGCTGGGTTACGACAAAACGGTCATTAAACTCTGTGTTTCTCAGATCTCCACAGCTTGAACTGGACGACGCCCAACAGGCAATAAAATGTAAATTGACTTAATAATTATTTCATCGTGTAGAGATCTGAAGCTGCTTCAGCTGTTCAACGGTTCAGTGCGAGTTAGAGACGGCAGAATAAACACATTTTACAGCTCTGATGTCTCCATTCCTTGGTTTGGCTCCTGACTGCACTTCAGTTGTGTTTCTGTAGCTTTTCTTTTAAAAAATACCCATAAATGTGAGGACCAGGTCTTTAGCATTTTTGCTTATCAGACTAAGTCTGTTGTGTTTTTGGGAATCTCTGTTTGGTCTATTGATTATTTTCCCAGTCTGATCCTTTGTTTACATCCACTGTCACACATTAACTGTATTCAAAAACATCCCAAGGCTGGTTGGAGGTCATTAAGCAGCGAAGAAGTCTTTGTCATGTTGCCCATTGCTAGCTAACCCCCCATGACGCTCTCTGCTTGCCAACTTAAACTACCAATAGAGTCTTATTGTATCCTAGCTAGTCTTAGCTTAGCTAATCTTATGAAATGTTCTTAAGAAAGATGTGGCTGTTGAAATTCAACTGCAAGATGTTGGATTTGTGTCATTTAGTCTGAAATAAATGTAAAATCAGAAAAAAAATTGGCCTCATGACTGAAATCTGATCCTTTGTTTACATTTCTGTTGCAATAATTTCCAGTTCACTAATTTTGTCTCATTCCAGCGGTGACCAGAAGTCATTGAGCATCACTGAAGTCTTTGTCATGGTGCCTGTTGCTAGCTAAACAACTACGATGCTCTCTGCTTGGCAGTGTAAACAACCAGTAGCATCTTATCTTATTTGAGCTAATCTTAGCTTAGCTTAGCTTATGACAGCTAAGAAAGACATGACTGTTAAAGTTCAACTCTGACTCCTAGATGTTGGATTTGTGTCATTTATGGGACATTCAGTCTAACACAAACATTAAATTTGCAAAAGTAGCCTCGCGATTGATCTCTGATCCTTTGTTTATGCTTCTGTTGCACATTAGCTTTATTTGAAGCATTCCAGTTGTGACCAGAAGTCATTGAGCGTCACTGAAGTCTTTGTCATGGTGCCTGTTGCTAGTGAACTCAACACAATGCTCTGTACTTGCTGACTTCAACTACCAGTAGAGTCTTATCTTATCCTAACTCATCTTATTTTAGCTAATCTTAGCTTAGCTTATTTGAGGACACGTACATAAGAAAGATGTGGCTGTTAAAGATCAGCTTTGACTCCTAGATGCTGGATATGTGTCATTTATGGGACATTCAGTCTAGAATAAATGTTAAATATGTAAATTTAGCCTCATGACTGAAATCTGATTGTCTGTTTTTCTTTGCTTGCCAACGTGGCATCATTTTTAGGGTGACTAGTCTAAAAAAAGACATTGAATTTACAAAATTAGCCTCATGATTGAGGTCAGAATTAATAATTACATCCTAAATAAACTGATCAGTCGGGAAAATACAACTTTATACGACAAAATGTTTGCATAAAATATGGTACATGATGCTTAAATAATGACAGTGTTGATGGGTAAAGAACTAATATGATTCATAAAAGAGGTTATTTAATTTACTTTATTGGTTAAAAAGTCACAATTATGTCTTTAAAAGATTAGAAAAATAATCTTTTGCTTGTAAAAGTTCTGAATATGACAAAGAAAACCTTTTAAATAAGTCGGTTTCTGAGTCTTATGTCAGTTTGCTCTGTGCTTAGAGGTTAATTCTGCTGCAGTGCAAAGAAAAATATGAAAATATATGTTTCAGACAAACACAGTACAGTCCAGATTTTACACTTTTCTTGAATATATATGGCAGAGGCTGGTTTGAATAGCCTGGCAGAAAGTTTTTAACATTTTTCTGCAGTGAAGGTCAAACATCCAGCAGAAGAAACTCTGACAAAAAAACACTTTTAAATGGAGTAGTTTCTCTAACAAAGCAGCACCATATATTTATATACGTTACAAGAAAATTTCATTTCAAAGGTCTTACGAGTTCATAGCTGGGAACTGATGGCAGCAATGTAAAGAAAGAGGAGTGCGGCTATAAATAACAATATTGATAATTGCTGTATTCTCTACTGAGCCAAGACAAGTCCAATTTATTTGTATTGAACATTTCATACACGAGAGCAATTCAAAGACGCATTAAAGCATAATAAAGAGCAGTATGAAAACAGCAGAGGCGTAAAAAGCTGAGGAACATTAGGAGCGGAGACATAAATACAGGAAGGGGGAGCATCTACGAGTGTTTAAGGTTCGACTGCAGAACATAACCTGGATTTAAAGTCGTCTGGAAGTTTGCAGCAGCAGTAACTAAACGCTGTCTCTCCATGTTTAGTTTGCACTGTGGGAGCAGTTAGCCGCCTTCAGCCTGATGACCTGCGAGCAGCGCCGGCCTCATATGGCAAAACACAATCAGAGGTGTATTTTGGTCCTGAGCCTTCGGAGAGATTTACAGACGAGCAGCAGCAGCACTTTAAACCGCCGACAAACTGGGAGACGCTGACCTGCTGCCATCTGCTCGCTTCTCCAACAAGACGAAGATGTCTGAGAGGAGTTTTTTAAGAAATATACAGAAATAAAACCTGCTGCTGTCTCATGAAAATTCAAGTTTTCGCCTTCGTTGCTTTCCAAAGTGCTGATTTTTTTCTTTAACTTAAATTTGGGTATCATCTGCATAACAGTTGATGCCATGCAAAATAACTTATATAATAAATAGAAGTAGTCCAAGGATAGAGCCTTGGGGAACCCCATCATGTTACATAATTACCAAAGCAGGTCTTCTTTTAGACAAAAGTAATTATTTTTCTCCACATTTTCTCATTAGAATTGAAGTTTTTGTCTTTGTTGCTTTCTACAGTGCATATTTCTTCTTCAACATAATTGTGAGTGGCATCTGCATAACAGGTGATGCTATGCAAAATGACATATGATAAAAGAAAGAAGTCCATTTATTTGCTTTTGCAGATCTTTGCTGAACTCCTATTTAAATTTGTCTGTGAGGAGCTGTAGTCGATCATAATCACGCATGAGAAGTTAAGAGGTCATGAAACTACGATAATTAGATCAACACAATTTTCTACATCGGCAAAACTGGTATTTTTGATCCAGCACATTTTGTCATATTTCCAGAAGACTTTTAACAATTCAGTGAAAGAACCAAAATCAAGTCAATAATTTTCTTTTTCAGATCTTTGCTGAGCTCCTCAGACTTTTCCAGTGCAGTGTTTGAGTCTAATTAGTGGATCTAATGGTTCTATTGAAACTGGAGTCAGCAGCTGTAGTCGACTGTAATCACTTATGGGAAGCTAAGAGGCCATGAAACTAGAAAAAATAGATCAACATAACCTTATACATCAACAAAACTGATAATTCAAGTTGCTATATGGATATTTATGAACCAACAGATTTTGTCAGGATTCCACAAAAGCTTTAATAAGTCCAGAACCAGTCCAAAATACAGTCTGAAATCAGTAGGTAGGTTTGGTGTTCTTGGGGTTAAAGGCCTCACCTTCTTTCCTCCAAACATGTTTTTTTTGTTGTTGAAAATTCAGAGTTCTAGGACTCTGGAAACTCAGATTGACATGATCAATATGGTCATTACAGGTGGATGGAAACTTTAGTTCATGACAATACATACTGCCATATTTTCCAGATTCAGAATGGGTTTTATGTTAAATATTTACTAATACTGGACAGATTTTTCTACATAGTGAAGTATTTATAATGTCCAGAGCTGCCTGAATGTAGAAAATATTCACAGTTCTCAGGTTTGACTCAGTGTTAAGTCATTTATTTATTCATATTTGAGGACTGGTCTCATCACAGCCTCTGGGTCAGCTGGTTGAACGACTCTAGGAAGATATCTGAAGCAGTCAGAGAACATCGGCCTGTAGCTCTGTGAGTAACGTTCACATCCCATAACCTCCTGAAACACAGAAACTAAAATAAAACCACCGCGAGGTCAGAAAACAACATAGGAGAACATCTGCGGTCCGTACATAAGCTCCAGATGAAATAAAAGATAAAATGAAGACGTTAGCTCACAATAAAATATGAGTTTTTGGGTTTGATTTCCAATTAAAATCTAATTCTGGAGCACAAACCATTAAAAGTCAACTAAGAAAACTTCATTTACACAATTTTCTACATCAACAAAACTCATAATTCAAGTTGCAGTATGCATATTTTTGACCCAACAGATTTTGTCAGGTTTCCAGAAAACCTTTAAAAATCAATGAAAGAACCAAAAATCAACTCAATGATTTGCTTTTTCAGATCTTTGCTGACCTTCTCAGATTTTTTCATTATCATGTTTAAGTCTAACGAGTGGATCTAATGGGTTCTGTTTAATCTGGATCAGAGGAGTCAGCAGCTGTAGTCGACTGGAATCATTTAGGTGAAGTTAAGAAATCATGAAAAAAAAGAAACTTTGACTAACACAACGTTCTACATCAAAAAACTGATTATCCAAGTTGTTTATTGTATATTTATGAGCCAACAGTTTTTATATTTCCAGAAGATTTTTAATAAATCTGTGAAATATTGATTCCATCATCGAACATTTGGAGTTATTAAGGGTTGGTAAGAGTTTCTTATCTTGGGTGGCAGAAACTAAAGAAAGACAGAGTGTTCCTCTCTAATAGTTGACATCCTGTTGAGATAAAGTGGCTTGTTAGAGAGTTTGCCGCTGCTGCTGTGGAGATATTTTGTAGAATGACAGTAGTGTGGACACATCCGTCTGGAAGGGAAAAAAATATCCATATTAGTGTGGCCGAGGCGTCAGACTGAGTGGAGAACGTACCGGAGTCACTTTAGCACATTTCTCTGAGAGCTCATCACCGTCCGGTCCGGCAGTATTGCTCTGACAGCGGTGTCAAAAGGCGACGCTCGGATCTAATAACGGTGGAGCTAAAACCTTCCCTAGTGAGGTTTGTGTCAGCACCGTGGAGGGGCTGGAACCAGGATGACGCTCATCAAAGACACCGTTTAACAGTTCCCCCCGAGGGATCCGTGAAGTTTATCTACCCAGCCGTCTACTGGAGGTTAAAAAGTTTAGGAGCTGTTTTCTCAATCATTTTTCTCACAAAGGGAGGGTTTGATATTGCAACAAGCGCAGATATATCCAGGCCGCTCTTTATTAGGAGGCCTTGAAGAGCTTCCAAGGCTCCGGGAGAATAACTCGGTGCCACGGAGCCGCCGGCGATCTGCAGTAAATCTGCTGCACAACAGTTAAAAAACAACTTAAAGAAGCCGTTTGGCAGAACGTCAAGACAGCAGCAGGAGGAGGAGGATCAGGACGACTTCTCCACAGTGCTGTCTTCAGTCAGGAACTTTTTAGCATTTTCTCTCCATGTGGTTGTACAGTCGAAGTTTGTGGAAATATAAGAACAGATTTGTGTTGCTAGAAGACTGGAAATTTCTTTATATGTGCAATATTTTGTTATTATATTACTTTATGACTTCAGTGAAACTTATTATCTTTTCTACTGGGATTTATAAAGTTTCACCTTAGTTTAGCTTAAATTAGCATCACTTAAGTTAGCTTAACTTACCTTAATTTAGCTTTACTTAGTTGGACTTAATTTAGCTGAACTTTGCTTAGTTTAACTGAGTTTAACTTTGCTTAGCTTCACTTAAATTAGCTTGACTTAGTTTGACTTAGCTTAGCTTCACTTAAATTAGCTTGACTTAGTTTGACTTAGCTTAGCTTCACTTAAATTAGCTTGACTTAGTTTGACTAAGCTTAGCTTCACTTAAATTAGCTTGACTTAGTTTGATTTAGCTTAGCTTCACTTAAATTAGCTTGACTTAGTTTGACTTAGCTTAGCTTCACTTAAATTAACTTGACTTAGTTTGACTCAGCTTAGCTTCACTTAAATTAGCTTGACTTAGTTTGATTTAGCTTAGCTTCACTAAACTTAGCTTTACATAATTTAACCTAATTTCAGGTCATCAGGGGAGTGGAACCAGAGAAAAAATAGCATTTTAGGGGGAAATCCAGATTTATTTGGTATTTTAAAGAGCATTTTCTCCTACTTTTTTTAGATTTGGTTTCAGGACAAGTACATTTACACAACAACTGCATATTTTACTATTTTGTACAAGGATTATTTGAAATTTGATGTAAAATGTCCTCCAGTTCTCAAAGGACCCATAAAGCAATACTGCCAATTTTACTGAGGTCGTATAACACAATAATGAAATACTACAGCTAGAAGAAAACAAATGCATATTATTACATTTACATGAAAGTGAAGTGTTGGACATGAAAAGAAATGCTACATGATACAGATATTGCACATGTTATTAGAAGTAAAATTGCAAATAATATTCATGTTACGGCCTAGAATTGAATATTTTAGCTGTGAATAGCTGTGATGTCCCTGATTTTAAGAGCAGAGTGTTTGTAAAGAGTCCAGCGCAGCCGACCATGCGGTAATGAAAGGACGATAGCGCTGTGATGAAACCTGCTCTGTGGATGTGTGAAGCTTGCAGCTGGTTGTGTTGCGGCAGCAGCAGCGACCCTGCAGACACCGCCTCCTACACTCCAGGGAACAGCTTGTTTATAAAACCTCTCGCCGCCTTTGGTGTTGTTACACTGAGATTCGATTTTTTATTGTTCAAAGAGGCCTGTTATTGCCATCAGCCTTTATATCTCATCACAGAAAGACATCAAAGCGTTCTTGTGATTCTTTCTCTGGGCCTTCTGGAGAAAACCAGCTCCCTGTCTTTGGTTAGAGGGACTCCTGAAGACTTCCTCTAGCAGCATGCTGGGCTTTTTATTTTTCTGTCTTTGCTTGTTTGGCATTGCTTTCGTTTGATTTTTTTGCAGCAGAGAACACAGGCTGATGGCGTTAACGCTGCACATCGAGTCCAGCACACTGAAGCTGAAGGATTCTTATCGTAATGTCGACTCGCTGTGGATTAAAACGCTCTTGAAAATGAAGATGTGCAGCAACCCGAGGAGCCGTCAGCCCAAATGCTCTTTTGTTAAGAAGGAAAAATCCCTGCAGCTGTTTCAAGGCTTCAACTGATGTGTTTTCAGATTCATGTCCCTCAGAGGAGGAACTCTGATTCCTCCCCTGACTTTCAGCTAAATATCTCTACAACTGCTGGAGAGATGAAAGTTGTTAAAAGTTTTTTTTAATCTCAGATTTGTCTGCAGTTATCTAGCCAAGGCTTAGGTTTATCTTGTGTTTAATACATGCAAAGAAAGCGGAGTGTCGTCTGCGTAACAGTTTATGCTGTGGAGTTATAAGGAGTTTGTAATGTAGCCGACATATTAAATAAAATAGGTCCTTCGGATCCTTCCAGTTTTTCTTCTTTTTTTCAGGGCTGTCTGCAGTTATCTGGAGAAAGTTTAGGCCTTTTCTAGAACCAGGACTGACGCTCATCAAAGTTACCATTAAATAGTTTCACTGAGGGATCCATGAAGTTTATCTACCCGGCCATCTGCTGGAGGTTAATAAGTTTAGGAGCTGTTTTCTCAATCATTTTTCTTACAAAGGGAATGCTTGATCTTGTAAAAAGCACAGATCTATCCAAGCTGTTCTTTATTAGGAGGCCTTGAACAGCTTCCAAGGCTTTGGGAGAATAACTGGGTGCCACAGAGCTGCTGGTGATTCTTTCTCTGGGCCTTCTGAAGAAAACAGCTCCCCTGTCTTTGGTTAGAGGGACTCCTGAAGGCTTCCTCTAGCAGCATGCTGGGCTTTTTATTTTTCTGTCTTTGCTTGTTTGGCATTGCTTTCGTTTGATTTTTTTGCAGCAGAGAACACAGGCTGATGGCGTTAACGCTGCACATCGAGTCCAGGACACTGAAGCTAAAGGATTCTTATCGTAATGTCGACTCGCTGTGGATTAAAACGCTCCTGAAAATGAAGATGTGCAGCAACTCGAGGAGCTGTCAGCCCAAATGCTCTTTTGTTAAGAAGGAAAAATCCCTGCAGCTGTTTCAAGGCTTCAACTGATGTGTTTTCAGATTCATGTCCCTCAGAGGAGGAACTCTGATTCCTCCCCTGACTTTCAGCTAAATATCTCTACAACTGCTGGAGAGATGAAAGTTATTTTAAGGTTTACATGGTGACCCTTTTTTAAGAACAGACTTTACTGAGACTTCCTTTATTCTTTATCTCAGATTTCTCTGCAGCTACCTAGAGTAGGTTTGGGTTTCTATCATGTTTTATACATGTAAAGAAAGCAGAGTGTCGTCTGCATAACAGTTGATGTTATGGAGTTTATAATGTCAGTTAAGTAGTTGATAGATGAAGCAGCCTCAGGGAACTCTGTTATGTTGCATAATTACTAACTCAGACCTTCTACCACCAAATATAGCTATTGCTCATTAACTCTGAGAAAATGTTCAAATTCTGAGAAATTGAGGTTTTTCTGCAAAATTTCTTGGTTTTCAGAGACTCAACACTCAGATTGAAGAGCAAGGATTAGTCGACAGTAGAGAGAGTTTAGATTTGTCTCATCTTTTATATATTCAATTTTATTGCAAAGAAAGCACAGTGTTATCTGCGTAACAATTGATGCTATGAGTCTATAACACAGCCTGAAGAAGCATATGGTCAATATATGAAATAAATGAAGTCCTTGGAGACTGACCAGCTTTTCTTCTTTTTCTCAGGGTTGTCTTCGGTTATCTGGAGAAAGTTTGGGCCTTTTCTTGCAATGAAAGCCAAGGAAATTTGAGGTTCATCTGCATAACAGTTTACGCTATATAAAGTAACTTTCATAATAAACTGAAGAAGTCCAAAGACAGAGCTTTGGGGAACTCCATCGTGTTGCATAATCACCAACTCAGGTTTCCTCCACACAAATATGGTTGTTTTTCTCTACATTTGCTCATTAAAGTTACGATCTCAAGTGCAGTTTTTTGGAGGTTATATATATTCATATGTATTTGTAAAATGCACATGACAAGACAAGAACTTAGGGAGATATGATGTTACACCTCAGTTCTTGGATGCTGTTTACTGGTTTGCGTAGTTAGAATTTCCCTTGAGACACAAAAATTCAACCAGTTTCTTTATCTTGGTTAATCATTACCAAATCTTTACAAACGGCATATTTGTCAGGAATCTTTTCCATCACATTTGAAGGCAATAGGTATGTTTTAGCATCATTCTGCAATGTGCAGGGGAGTCTGACAGAAAACTTAAATCCTCTTAATGTTAGAAGTTGATGGTGTGACTTTGTAGCCACATGTTCTCTTCTGGTGTCATCACTGTTGTACCTTCTCAGTACAAGTAGTTTTAGTGTCTAAACTGAGCCAAACAATGAGAAAAACTGAGATTTAAGTCATAAAATGAAACATAAAATAAAAACAGGTAGGTTTTCTATGTAAAGTGTCTTTCAAATTGGAATTAATCATCTGTTTTGTATCAGATTTAACACAATTACAGTATGTGATGCTGTTGGACTGAGAACAGGTTGGATTTTCACGTTAGTTTCCACAAAGTTTTTATTTCCTCTATGAAATATCTCTGTATCAACCACATGGATTGACATTCATGTTTCCCTGATGCATATAAGATATGAATATGATAGCATGCTAAATGTAATGTAATGCAGCTCATGCCAGCAGAAACATGGAGGAAGCAGAAGATATTGTTTTATAAAAAGTGCTCCAGCATCACTAATAGATGCTCCAGTAGACAGCAGCTCTAACAAGCAGTGGCAGCTTTTCTTTATTCAGTACTTGGTGTCAAAATATGAAATAATGAGCTCAGACAACGAACGACTGTAATGTGAAAAATGCATCTGGATCCACACATGCTCCTCCAAAGCTTCAACTGTGAGCTAAGTGTCGTCCTTTACACGAATAAACAGCGTTTCAGCAGCAGCATTAGTGTAAAGTGCTGCTCCAGATCTTCCTCCAGGCCTCCAGCTGTGGCTTCACTCTGTTGTTTGCCTCCAGGAGCAGAACGTTCTCCAGGTTTGGATTACAGCCCTCAGAAACACAAAGGTGGAGATTTCTCTGATCCAACAAGGAGCAGCTTCTAATTAACGCCGGCGCCGCTGGGAGCTGCTTTAGTCGGCTTATCGCCAGGAATTAGCGCGAGACGTTCCTGTTTGTTTCCCACCTGAACTCTGAGCGTTTTGTTGTTGATGGACTCTGCAGATCAGAGGAAACGTGTGAAATCTGAGCGACATGGACCGATGAAGTCCTGCAGCTCCCATCGACTGAGTTAAATGAGATCTTCTGCAGAGACCGAAGCCGACGCGACCTCCTTCTTGACTTTATCCTCCACCGTCTGAGATAATGAAGCGGGAACAGAAGCAACAGAAAGCTGCCTGCGCTGTAATGAGGACATCTCCACAGACACGAGATGCTGCTGCTCTTTCAGGGAGCAACACGCGAGCCGTCCATGCTGTGGGTCGTAAATCATCGCCGGGCTCCGACTATTTGTCTGCACGGAGCCCTTATTGGCAATATAACACTTGTGGACGTTTACAGTCGACGGCGTCTCCACTGGGGATGAGATTTTGCTTTGTGCAGCATTAACAAATTGCAGGAGGTGAGATATCGGATTAGTGGCGTCCTCCGGCAGCAGGAACTCACATTTATCCTGTAATGACCCTCTGAGCTGCAGAGAGCGTCATTATTCTGGAGACGGCTGCTGATATCTCACCACGGATTTCACCTCTTAGAGCTAAAACTGAGGGGAAATCTTCAGAAACAAAAAGGAATCTGTGAAAATACAAAAACTTGCAGATTGATTGTTAATTAAAAACACGAAACAGCAGCGAAAGCAAAAGTCTGAAGAAGCTCTGCACGCTTCAGGTTCCAGATGGTTCATTTAATTCTCCTTTATTGAGTTTTTTAAGAAACTGCACTGTTAAAAAACATTCTGCAGTGTTTCATTTTTTATTTTTTATCAAGTTTATTTCTTGTTTCTTCAGAATATATCAAAAATATTTAGAGGTGTTACCTCAAACTCAAATCTCCAAAGTCATAAATTCATCTTTTGTACGTTCAGTTTTCTTGCAAAGAAAGCAAAGTATCGTCTGCATAACAGTTGATGCTTTTTCCTTTATATTTTTTAACCAATTTTCTGTCTTGTATCATTGGAATATATCTAACTATTTAAAAGTTTTACCTCAAATTCACATCTCAAAGCTAAAACTGAGGCAAAATCTTCAGAAACAAAAAGAAATCTGTTAAATAAAAATAAAAAACTTGCAGATTAATTATTAATTCAGCAATAAAAAGACATGAAACAGCAGCGAGAGCAAAAATATGAAAAAGCTCTGCACACTTCAGGTTCCAGATGATTCATTTAATTCTCTTTTACTGAGTTTTTTTGAGAAACTACACTGTTAAAAAACAACCTGCAGTGTTTCCATTTTATTTTCACCCATTTTCTTTCCTGTATCTTTAGAATATATCTAAATATTTAAAGACTTTATCTCAAATTCATGTCTCCAAATGGATAAATTCATCTTTATACATAAAATTTTCTTGCAAAGGAAGCAGAGAGTCATCACAGAGAGTCATCACAGTTGATGCTGTAGGTTCGATGTTTACCACCTGTTACAAAAACAATCTTCAATGCTTCCATTTAATTTTCCATTTTCCAATCTTCCACCGTTATTTTTTAAACAATTTTCTTTCCTGTATCTTTGGAATATATCTAAATATTTAAAGTTTTTTCCTCACCTTACCATTTTCTTCTGACCAGCTGAATTCTTTTTATTTCTGTCTTCAATAACAAAGCCTTTTGTTGAAATTGTTGCTGGAGGACTGAATTTTCTTTTTAAATACCATCGACTCCGATGTGAAGCCGAGAGTCGAAGACGTGAACTTGAGATGAAATCTTCAGAAAATAAAAGAATAAAATAATAATAATAAAATAATAAAAATAAAAAAACTGCAGACTGTTTATAAAAGGACATGAAACAGCAGTGAGTGAAGAAATGAGCCATTTAAGTCTATTTTATTATTTTCTTTTAAGAAAACAATCTGCAATGCTTCCTTTAAAAAACAATTTAAACCAATTTTCTCTCCCGTATCTTTGGAATTTATCAAAATATTTAAAGATTTTGTCTCAAATTCAGTTATCCGAAGTGATAAATTGAACAGCTGTGTTTGTTGCTTTTTTAATTCTTACAAGGATACATTCATCTTTTATACATTCAGTTGTCATTCAAAGAAAGCAGAGCGTCATCCGCATACCAGTTTACGCTACATAAAGTAATTACACATTAAATAGAAGAAGTCTAAAGATGGAGCCTTGAGGAACTCCATCATGTTGTATTATTACTAACTCAGGCCTTCTCCGACCAGCCTCAATATCGACTTATTATCAGAAACAGAATTTAAAAAGAATTTAGCTGCAAAGAAAGCAAGACAAAAGGACAAAAATAAAACTCTAGAGGCCCAAAGTTTCATCTGTTTCTGCTAAAAAGGATGTTAGTCTATAAAGATCCAACATCTATTCATGACAGCCTGCAAAGAGGAAATCTAGAGGCCCAAAGTCTTTTCTCTGTGTCTTTAACTGACGATGACTTAACTTTAAGATGCTGGTGGATCACTACATCGACTGGAGTCTCTACAAATAAAACTATTGACATCAGATGTGGTGAAGACGAGGGTAAATCTGCTGCAGAGCGTCTCAGTCTGCAGGTGAAGGTGGGACCTGAATAAAGCGACATTCTGCAGGTAGATTCTGACAAAAACTCGGAGACTCTGGAGGCCGAAGCTGCCAGAAGATGACGGAGCGGCTGCAGGTGCTTCATCCCCTGAAGACCGTCATCTGGCAGCTCAGAAAAGATCTAATTACAGACTCATTTCCACAAAGAATACCGTACAGATGCTCGGCCGACGCTCCGAGAAGCTCCACTTATCTACGGCGGCGGCAATTAACCCCGAGTTAGATGAGAAAGGAGGAAGAGGAAGTTAATCACAAGTCTGCAGACAAAAGGAAAAGCAGGTTTTAGTGTTCAGAGCCTCACCTCAGCAGCTTCATGAGCAGAATGAAGGAAAAATGTCAGGAGAAGGTCTGGACGCTTTCAGGAAATAAGAAAGTTAAAAAAAGAGATCCTTTAGAGCAAAATGAGGACATTAAGGAGAAGCTCCGACCCTCTGAACTTCGTCTTTTGTTGTTCCTGTCTCAATTTTCCTCATTTACATTTCAGTCTAATGTCCCTGAAACAGAAAAACCAAGAAGAAGCAGAGAAAGCTCAGAGATGACGCAGTTAGAATGATGGAATCAGAAAAAAAAGAGTCATTTTGGATGAATTTCCAGTTGTTTGAAGCAGATCTGTGTCACTCTGGACTCTTTCTCCGTCCAGTTTTGAGTGGTTTTACACCAGTTTTGGACATTTTTGTTGTTTTTAACGACTCTTTCTGTCATTTCTTTTGTCAAATTCCAAGTTGTTGTGGACTAGTTTGGAGTCATTTTGGATACATTTTGAGTTTTTATGCAAAGATTTTGTTGTTGTTTTGGACACTTTAGTGGCAGGATGACGGTTAAAGATAATGAAAAAAAACAATTAAATTTGGATTTCTTTGATTATTTCGTTTCCAGAAATGTAAAAAACCTGAAATCAATGTGTCTAACACTGGAAATATATGGCGTTTAGTGTCTCTTTGTGGTCGTTTTTTGTGTCTTTGTGATAATTTTGTGTCTCTTTCTGATTGTTTTTTTCATATCTTTGTGGTCATTTTGTGTGTTTCTGGTGGTTTTGGACTTTTCTCAGTCAGGTATTGAGTTGTTTTAGAGCAGTATTTATGTTTTTGGACTTTTGTCATTTTATTGTCCAGTTCCAAGTTGTTGTGGACAAGTTTGTTGTTTTTTGTTTTATTTTGGAGTCTTTCTCTGTCCAGTTTTGGGTTGTCTTTCACCATTTTTGAACGTCTTTGTAGTTTTTAATGTGTCTTTAATGTCAAGTTTGGAGTCATAAATGTCAGATCAAGTTATTGTGGAAGGGTTTATTGTGATTTTGGATGACGTTAGTTATCTTATGTAACTTTGTTACCGTCTCTGGACATAAATGTTGTCTCCACAAACTGTAGATGCTTTACTATTTCCATGTTTACAACGTGTCTTGTTTTTGGTCATTCTTTGCCTCATTTTGGTTGTTTTATGTCACTTTTGTCTCTTTTCCTTTGATACGTGTCTGTTTGTTGCCCATTTCTGTGTCTTGCTGATGTTGTTTTGTGGTTATTTTGTCTCTACATACTGTAGATATTTTTCTATCTCCGTGTTTGTACAGATATTTTTGCTTTACTGCTTTACTTCAGGTCAGCTGTAGAAAGATGTCTATAGTGTCATAAAAGACTAAAAAGCCCCAAAAATACACCCGATTTGATGTAAAATTACAGCTACAAACGGTCCTTACTTATGGAAAATATGTTATGTTCACTTTGCAGCAGGTTTGATGCTGATTAATAATGACAGTCGATCAGAATCAAGTCTGACTGATCAGAAAACCAGAAAAAAACAGTCCAGTTATTAAAGCAGACAAACTAGATGAGCGACCAAACAGGAAACCAGTTCAGGCACTAAACCAACCGACAAACTAAACTCGGTTCAGCAGTTAGAAAGCATCTTTACACACCAGGGTTAGGGTTAGGGTTAGGGTTGCTGTTGCTGTTCTAAGTCCAAACCGTCCAGCAGAAGTCTGACCTGGTTTCCCCAAAACAGTTCAGTTCAACCCAGTTTGTCCAAACACACCTCAAGTGAACATGTGAAGATTCCTTCCAGGATTTAGATCTTTTAAAACCGAACAGGAAGTCCACCACCAACAACTCAACCAGCGTCTCTCAGCTCCGTCAACAAGCCAACAGTGTCAGAGTGTGGATCATGTAGACCGTATGCTTTCAGTACCGTGGACAGGTCCAGGAAAGTCCAAACAGGAAGTCCTCCATCCATGTCCAAACGAGGTTCCCCTAGACCCTGAACAGCTATGATAACTTTAACACCAAGGTCCAGTTAATGTTTCTAACACTTCCTCTAGCAGGACCTCTAGACGTTGGTTCTAAACTGTGTCTCTTTGTGTTTGTTTTGTGTGTCTTTATGGTTATTTTGTGTCTTTGTGGCTATTTTGTATGTGTTAGTTTTGTGTGTCATTATGGTTATTTCGTGTGTCTTTATGGCTAATTTGTGTCTCTTCGTTGTTCTAAGACTTCCTCTAACAGGATCTCCTGGACCTTGGCTCCAAACTGTGACCGTCTGATGGACAGTTGAATGATTGTTGGTAAACCTGGAGGAACGTTTACTCTCCTTATGAACCAAAAATATGTCAATATTCGGTTGAAGTCCAGAAATCTGAGTCCTATTCATCCAGTAGTCCACAGAGCTTCAGGTCATGTGACCCTCTGAGGTCACCTGACTGTGGAGGAACGTTCAGGACCTCCACATCTTTAAAGTTCTTTCTGCTGCTGCAGATTTAATCTTCTGCAGTTTTTCTTCTGATGAACTCGTCTCTATCTGGGATTCCCCAGTTCTTCCTCCATCTTCTTCTTCCTGCTGTCAGACTTTGTCCTGGTTTCTCCTCCTGAGTTTTTCAGAGCTCCTCAGAGACTCAAGCAGACAAACTACCTCTGACATCGTTCTTCTTTATTCAGAAAACTGGGAGTCTGTGACGAAGCTGCTGTGTCTGTTAGAGGTCCTTTAGTGTCTCTGTGATCATTTTATGGCATTTTGTGTCTTTTTATCACAATTTTGTGTCTATCGTGGTTTTGTGTGTCTTTGTGGTTGTATTGTGTCAAATCCTGGTTCTTTTGTGTCTCTTTATGCTTATTTTATGTCTCGTTGTGGCTATTTTGTGGCTATTTGTGGTTATTTTGTTGTGCGTCTTTATGATTATTTTCTGTTTTTATGGTTATCTTGTGTGTCTTTATTGCTATTTTGTGTGTCTTTGTGGCTGTTTTGTGTCTCTGTGATTATTTGGTGTCTTTGTGTCTTCTTGTGTGTCTTTATGGTTATTCTATGTGTCTTTCCAATTATTTTGTGTGTCGTTATGGTTGTTTTGTGTATTTGTGGTTCTTTTGTATCAAATTGTGGTTATTTTGTGTCTTTGTGGTTCTTTTGTGTCTTTGTGGTTCTTTTGTGTGTCTTTATGGCTTTTTTGTGTGTCTTTATTGCTTTTTTGTGTGTCTTTGTGGTTGTTGTGTGTCTCTTTGTGGTTGTTTTGTGTCTTTGTGGTGATTTTGTGTCTCTTTGTGGTTCTTTTGTGTGTTTGTGTGCCTTTATGATTATATTGTCTATCTTCGTGGTTGTTTTGTGTCTCTGTATCTTAATTTCATTCAGTGACCTGTAAATAAGGTAGAACATTGAAATAAACCTTCTTGTGCTTTAAAAGTCTCTAAACTTCCAGATAATTTCTGACAGATTTACGGTTTCTGAGTGTGTGAAGCTGTTATTGACTCTGTGATTCCAGCTGCTGGTTTAAAGCCGTCTCTGTGTTTAATTTTTAAATCTTCTGGATGTAGAATCAAACCGAGTCCTTCCTGCTCCGTCCGACGCCGTGAGGCTGAAACCTCCCAGATCCTCGGGCGGTTCTCAGATTAATACAGAAGCACAGAAAATGACCCATTTCAGTTCCACAATGCCGCAGAGGTTTTGAGCGGCGCAGCAGTTTCTGGCCTCCACAGATATTCTGAGGGGAATAATTACAGCGCTGATGAGGAGCAGGAATGTAATTGTGAGGACGAACCGTTCTTTTTTTTTTGTCTCAGCAGAAAGAGCGAGCGGTTATGAAGAGGCGGTTTGATTTGCCGGTGTCAGCTGGCCGAGCTGCTCAATCCCCAGTCGGGAGCTTAGCCGCTCTCAATTAAATCCACAGCCGAGCTCTTTGATGGTGGAGGGCCGGCTCTGAATTAGCCTCCATGTGGAGCTTCTGGAGCTCCACCGCCGGCTACGTGGCCTCACCCTGACCTCCACCGTCCTCCAGCAGACGCAGCAAATTAGAACAAAAAGCCACCAGAAGTACTCTATTAGGGAGCAGGAGCTGGACCATCAGGAGACCACGTCTGGAGGTCTGGAGGTCTGGAGGTCTGTAGGTTTGGAGGTTTTGGAGGTCAGGATATTTTGGAGCTTCTGGAAGTTTGGAGATCTTGTGGTCTTTAGGGCTGGAGTTTTTGAGGTCTGGAGGTTTGGACGTTATGAAGGTTTTAGAGGTTTGGATGTTTGGAGGTCTGGACATTTGCAGATAGATTTTGAGATTTGAGGGCTTTCAGGTTTTGGAGGTCTGGAAGTTTGGAGGTCTGGAGGTCTGGAGATGTTGGAGGTTTTGAAGGTTTTTGAGGGATGGGATTCTGGAGATGGTCAACATTAGAAGTCTGAGTAGGAGGGAGGTTCTAACATGATGAAGGACATAGAACCAAAACCAGAACACATAAAGAATGTCCTGCTGATTAAAGTTCCATTCCATGAACGTTCTCATTTGCTCATTTCTGTGTACTCTGAAAAATAAAAATGAAATACAATTCTGTCATTCTTCTATATTCTGTTGTTTGTTTTTGCTATATTATATTTTATGTATTTTGTTTTTTGTGGTTCTGTTTTTTCTGCTCTATTCTATTCTTGTTTTTATTTCATCCTATTTTATTATATTTTAATTTTCTTATGCTATTTTGTTCTATTTTATTTTAGATGTATTTTGTCTTCTTTAATTTAATTTAATTTTTTAATTTTTTATTTTATGTATTCTGTTTTTCTGTTATTTTTAGTCTTTCATTTTATTTTATTCCCTTTTACTTTTACTTAATTTTGTTCTATTCTATTTTAACTTGTTTTATTTTATCATATTTTATTTTGTTTTTAAATGTTTTTATTGCATTTAATTCTCCTCTGTTTTATTTTGTTTTTTTATCTTATTTTATTCAATTTTACTTATTTCTTGTTTCATTTTTGTTAGTTTTATCGGTTAGTTCTATTGCATTATTATTTTATTTCAGTCAATTTTATTTTTCATTTCATTTTATTCTGTTCTACTTTTGTTTTACTTTATCTTATTGTATTTTATTTTATTTTTATATTTACTCATTTTATTTTATTTTCATTTTATTTTACTTTATTAGTTTTTTCCTGGTCTACTTTTTATTTTATTTTATTCTACTTTGTTTTATTTTTTAATTTTATTGCTCTATTTTTTAAAAATTATTTCAGATATATTTATAATAAAAAAGTTGTCTTTTTAAAAAAAAATACATTAGATATCACATAGATTTACTCGATGCGATCAGCTATTTTTATAAAATGACTCTTATTTTATAATTTTTTCCAGTCATTTAAATTTCAGAAGATATGAGGTAAAATCACAGAAACATGCTGACATGAAATCTAATGATTTTACAGATGTCTGCTGTTTCTTCCTGTTTTTCAACAGGTTTGTGAGCATTTCTGTTCTGCTCTGACATGTTATTTCTGCCTCCTTTGCCTCCATATTTCCTCCAGAATCTTCTGGTGCTTCGTTCCTCTGAGCCTCTGGGATGGTTTCTAATAAAAAAGGTCATAAAGCAGCAGAACGTGACGCTCGTGGAGCTGCAGGCCGAGAACAGAGCCGTAAAAACACAGCGACTAAACGCTGACATGGACTCAGAAGAAGCTGCAGCAGCGTCAGCATCTCTGCAGAACGAGCAGCGAATCATTCAGAGACGCTGTGAAAAAGCAAAGAATCGAACTGAAACTGGCTTCATTCATGTCATTTATGGAAAGTATGGCTCCAAAAACAACCTGCAGGTCAAAGTGAGCTCTGAAAAGATCCTTTATTGGCTGAAATGAAGCCCGTTACGTCTTGTTTTGGTTTCTTTCCCCCTCCTGTTGTCCTCTTTTACCGCACCAAAACATTATTGTTTCTTTGTCTGAAAAAAATCAAAAATTGTGCTAAAAAGGCCCCAGATTTATAGAAATTTGCATAATCTTCAGGAAGAATGTTTAAAAAAAAATTCTACTTAAAAATTTTATTTTAAAAAAATCTCCAAATTTGGCAAGAAATAAACATTTTTTTAAATAAAATTTTTTTTAAATATTTTCAAACAATGAATAAAAATTTTCCACAAAAATCCTAAAAATATCTAAAATGATTCCATATATATCAGTAAAACTTCTGATATTTTCTTGAAGAAATTCAGAAAAAAATCTACCAAAATCCAGCGAAATTCTTTAATGACAATTTATAATATTTTGGAAACATTTTGGGTCATTTTACACAAATGTTAAACATTTTTGGAGACATTGTTGTCAGTTTGGACTAAATGTTCAGCATTTGTGGAAAGTTTTATTCATTTTAGAAAAATTTTATTCATTTTGTAAAAGGAATTTTAACATTTTAACACATTTTAATCATTTTAGACTGACTGTTAAAATTTTGTAAAAGTGTTAGTCATTTTAGATGCAGTTTTATTCATTTTGTCACAAACAAATTAAAAATGTGGACATAGTTTTAATAATTTTAGACTAAAGATTAAAGTTTTACTCATTTTTTTAAACAAAATTTTCAAAGATTTGGACACATTTTGGAATATTTTTGAGAATCTTAGTTTCATTTTTTGTCACTGTCGACTAATCTGTGGAGAGATTTCTGCCATTTGCAAGACAATTTAAGTCATTTTGTGGGTAATTTAAAGTCTCTGTGGTCACATTTAAATCATTTTAGACATTCTGATACAACACAATAATAATTTAAATACTGGTTCAGATTCTTGACATTCCTCTGGATGGAATAAACAGTTCTACAAAGATTCTTTCATGACACATTTTGAGTGATTTTGGACCATTTTTTCTAAATATTTGGACTCCTTTTCAGTCATTTTAGACAAATTGTAAACATTTTGTACATTAAAAAAGATTTGGACACATTTTGAGTTATTTTTGACTATTTAGAAAAGTTTATTTGTTATTTGCAACTAATTTGTCTCATTTTTATCCAGATTTATTTTAGAGACAATTTCAGTCACACTGGACTGATTTTGAATCATTTTGGACATTTAGATATGATACAAAAGGCCTTTTTTTCATTTTGGATAAATTATGAGAAAATTGTGTCAAAATTTGAGTCATTTTTGACATTTTGATGCAACACAATAATCCTTTATTAAACCCACAGTGGACACATTTTACTTTATTACAGCAGCAAAGAGCAAAATGTTCAAACAAAAAAGAAACATGGGCAGAAAAAATAAGAACTATTTCAGATTTTCCAAATTCCTCTGGACAAAAACAAACAACGTTAAACAAGTCAGTGGTTTTGTCCCTGCAGATCATGATTTCTGTCTTTATTTATTGTTTTCTCTGCAGGATGAAGCCCAGAAACATCACAGAAGCAACGACTGAGGAACCAGACCAAGAGTTTAGGTGTTTATTTAGTGAACTTTTATCCACAGACTCCTTTAGAGTGTTCTTATTGCAGCTGGTTTTAATGTTGTGGCAGCGACATGGATCAGGTTATAGATTCACAGACTGATGGTTTCTGGATGCAGAAATCAGAGCTGCTTCCTAATAATCCTGTCAGTCGTCTTATTTTACGGCCGTTTATGCGTCTCGTTTGTTTGCAGATGAAATGAAGCCGTTCATAAAAACTAACCGCTGCTCCTGTTTGGCTACAAATCACACAGAGGAAGCTCCGACTGGATTTCACTTTGTTCTCTTTTTCTGTTTCCTCCACAGACTGAAGCCGCTCACACAGAAAGATACAAAGAAAACCTCCCACAGACGTTTATTAAAAATGTAAAAAAAAAAGGCCCCAAAATATTCTTAAAAATATTTATAAAATATCAGAAAAAACGTTGATAACCTCCAAAAATATTCAAGCATGAGAATAAATGTCAATAAATTGAGTATTATTAATATATCTAATGTCAAAAACAGCTCTAGAAATACAATAAATGAAAATTAAAATGAAAAAAGAAATACTCAAGATTGAGAAAATAATGTCAATAAAAGAGAAGAAAGAAGACATTTATAACATCCAAAAATGGAAATATATTTGAGATAAAATGTCAATAAAATAAAATATGAATAAAATATTCTTTTTAAAAGCTCCAAAAGGGATCTCTAAATTTAGATTTTAAAAAAAGACAGGAAAATATTCATAAAATTTCCCAGAAATGCTGCAAAATGTTTATGAAATGTTCCACATTTTTTAAATAAATATTTAAAAAATATTTTAAAAAATTTCCACAGATATTTTTTAAAAATGTAACAAACAAATACGTCTCAAATATCTTCATTAAATGTTCCAAAAATGACTCCAAAAAATCAGAAAATATTACAAAAAAATAATGAAATTATTTTAAAAATGTGGAGCATTTACCTGTCTTTTAAAAATATATTTTTAAAATTCAGAGATGCTTTCAGAGCTTTAAAAAAAGGACATTTTAACCATACATTTTATTCAAGAAAGATATTTATAGTACAGGAAGAATCAGGTAAATAAAATATCCTGAGTAATTTTTCTTTAATTAAAAATAACATTTTACTCACATTTTATAAAATTTTATTGACATTTTATCATTTGAGCATTATTTTTGTTGGATGTTATTTTTTTCTTTCTTCTATTTTATTGGGATTTTATTTATAATTTTATCAAATATTTTATTTTACTTTTATCCCATTTTATTTTTAATTATTTAAATACATTTTGACAGTTACAGCATTCTACAAATTGTATTAATTTTATTCACATTCTTTAATTTTTCTGGATGTCATTAACTTTTTTGACATTTTATAAATATTTGGAGGTCATTTCTGGGACATTTAATGAATATTTTCCTGTCTTTTTAAAAAAAATACTTTTAAAATTTAGAGATTCATTCAGAGCACATTTACTCCATTTTTATTTTACTGACATTTTCTTAATATTTTGAATATTTTTTTGTATTTGTTTGGAGGTTATTATTGTTTTTCAGGTTTTTATTCTTAATATTTTAAGGTCATTTTTGGGACATTTTCAGCGACTTTTTAAAAAAAATATCTGTGGGAGATTTTCTTCATATTTTTTAAATATTTATTTAAAAATATGGAAAATCTCATAAACATTTTGCTTTGTATTATTGATAATATTTATTAATTTGCTTTTCATTTTGCTGTAGTTATATTTTATTGATATTTTATTCTCATTCTTGAGTATTTTACTTTAGTCTCTTTTTTCATTTTATTTTATATGTTTTTATTTCTATACAGAATTTTGCTACTTCTTTATGTGTTGTTTGCTGCTATTTTACAAATTTTTTTTGAGGTTTTTGATTTTCTCGTGTATTGATTTTGTAGAAATTTGCCGTTATTGTAAAGAAAATATTCATATTTTAAGGCCTGAAATTATTATTTTACATATTTTATTTTTTCTCTTTTCTTTTATTAAATTAGAAGGGATGTCGAGAATAAATTATTAATTTAAATGTGGATGTTATTATTGTTGTTTCTTTTTTCCTGATATTTTATTTTTATTTTAGGGTATTTTTGGGACATTTAATGATTTTTTTTGGTCATAATTCCTGCAGCTGCTTGGTTTGTGTTGCTTCCTTTTATAACCATAAATAGAGTTTTAATCCAATCTATCTTTTGGTTAATCATTATTATTATTATTTAATTCAACCACATGTCTTCTTTATTTTTAGTTTTCTCAGTGAAATGTGTTCTTTAGATGATCTGGAATCAAACCGTAAAACATCTGGACGAATAAAACCACCAGCAGGAAGTTTATCTGTGAACTGGAGCCACTAATGAGGAGAAAACTGCGACCTTCCCCATCAACAAGGAATAATTAGACCCACTCTGCTCAACACTCTTTATTTCTGAGATAATAGAAGCTTTTTGGCTCCACAGATTCCATTCAGGCTCATTAATGACTTCATTTGGCCTTCAGCGCTTTTTCACCCACAGATCAGCCAGCCTGACGTTAGATTTCACTCAAAAACAAACAAAAAAAACAAGGAACACTGTGTGAAAATATCTGTGTTTTTATACAATCTTATTTTTTTTATTTTACAGATGTTTTTCTCTGCATTTTTAAATTTATGATAATATAAATAAAATTACAAAAATAATCACATTATTGGATATGTTTCATTTTTTTTACTAAACATCTATCATCTAATGTAGTAACATGAAAGCTAAGCAGCAGTAAAAACAAAAAACAAAAGAATATTACTGTCTAAAATGCTAGCTGACTTTATGTCAAGCAAATAAAATGTTTAGCTGCTTGTAGCACTAGCTAGCAACCTAGCTAACATTAGCGGATAATTTCATGCTATATTAGCAAACAAGCTAGCTAATGTTCAAGCTAGTAATTTTATGCTATATTAACAAACAAACTAGCTAACGTTCAGCTAATAAATTCTTGCTCAATTAGCTAACGAACTAGCTAACATTAGGCTGATGATTTTATGCTATGTTAGCTAACAAACCAGCTGATGTTAGACTGATGATTTTATGTTCGAACAGCTTACAAACAAGATAATGTTCAGCTAATAATTTCTTGCTCAATTAGCCAACAAACTAGCTAACATTGCACTGATAATTTTATGCTATATTAACTAACAATTTAGCTAATGTTAAGCAGAAAATTTTATGCGATATTAGCAAACAAACTAACTAACACTAGGCTGAAAATGCTACACTATATTAGCTAACAAACTAGCTAATATTAGGCTCATAATGTTATGCTATATTAGCTAGCAAACCAGCTAATATAAAGAATCAGAATCAGAATCAGAATCAATTAAAGATAATAATTTTATGCTATATTAGCTAACGAACTAGCTAACGTTAGGCTAATAAATTTATGCCATATTAGCGAATAAACTAGCTAATATTAGGCTCATAATTTTATGCTTTATTAGCTACCAAACTAGCTAATATTAAGATAATAGTTTTATGATATATTAGCTAATGGACGAACTAACGTGAGACTAATAATTTTATGCTATATTAGCTAATAAATTTGCTGATTTTATCTTCAGTTGCATTAAAATATTCTTTTAGAGATGCTTTATTGATATTTCTGACCCTTTATAAGGTAGTTTATTCTTATTATTGATATTGTTCCTTGTTTGTAGCTTGGTTAAACTTTTGGATATGTATTTTTTTATTATATATTTTAATTTACTGACATTTTATTCACATTCATGTATATTTGTGCACATTTTAGAGACACTGGAACCAGAGTAATAATTCTCACAGCTGCTCTACTTGTGTTTGTATCATCTCACTATATACAGTTCCTTGTGAAAGTATTCGGCCCCCTTGAACTTTTCAACCTTTCGCCACATTTCAGGCTTCAAACATAAAGATATAAAATTTTAATTTTTTGTCAAGAATCAACAACAATTGGGACACAATCGTGAAGTGGAATGAAATTTATTGGATATTTTAAACTTTTTTAACAAATAAAAACCTGAAAAGTGGGGCGTGCAATATTATTCGGCCCCTTTACTTTCAGTGCAGCAAACTCACTCCAGAAGTTCAGTGAGGATCTCTGAATGATCCAATGTTGTCCTAAATGACTGATGATGATAAATAGAATCCACCTGTGTGTAATCAAGTCTCCGTATAAATGCACCTGCTCTGTGATAGTCTCAGGGTTCTGTTTAAAGTGCAGAGAGCATCATGAAGACCAAGGAACACACCAGGCAGGTCCCAGATACTGTTGTGGAGAAGTTTAAAGCCGGATTTGGATACAAAAAGATTTCCCAAGCTTTAAACATCTCAAGGAGCACTGTGCAAGCAATCATATTGAAATGGAAGGAGTATCAGACCACTGCAAATCTACCAAGACCCGGCCGTCCCTCTAAACTTTCACCTGGAACAAGGAGAAGACTGATCAGAGATGCAGCCAAGAGGCCCATGATCACTCTGGATGAACTGCAGAGATCTACAGCTGAGGTGGGAGAGTCTGTCCATAGGACAACAATCAGTCGTACACTGCACAAATCTGGCCTTTATGGAAGAGTGGCAAGAAGAAAGCCATTTCTCAAAGATATCCATAAAAAGTCTGGTTTAAAGTTTGCCACAAGCCACCTGGGAGACACACCAAACATGTGGAAGAAGGTGCTCTGGTCAGATGAAAGCAAAATCCAACTTTTTGGCCACAATGCAAAACGATATGTTTGGCGTAAAAGCAACACAGCTCATCACCCTGAACACACCATCCCCACTGTCAAACATGGTGGTGGCAGCCTCATGGTTTGGGCCTGCTTTTCTTCAGCAGGGACAGGGAAGATGGTTAAAATTGATGGGAAGATGAATGGAGCCAAATACAGGAGCATTCTGGAAGAAAACCTGTTGGAGTCTGCAAAAGACCTGAGACTGGGACGGAGATTTATCTTCCAACAGGACAATGATCCAAAACATAAAGCCAAACCTACAATGGAATGGTTCACAAATAAACGTATCCAGGTGTTAGAATGGCCAAGTCAAAGTCCAGACCTGAATCCAATCCAGAATCTGTGGGCAGAGCTGAAGACTGCTGTTCACAAACGCTCTCCATCCAACCTCACTGAGCTCCAGCTGTTTTGCAAGGAAGAATGGACAAGAATTTCAGTCTCTGGATGTGCAAAACTGATAGAGACATACCCCAAGTGACTTGCAGCTGTAATTGCAGCAAAAGGTGGCGCTACAAAGTATTAATGCAAGGGGGCCGAATAATATTGCACACCCCACTTTTCAGGTTTTTATTGGTTAAAAAAGTTTAAAATATCCAATAAATTTCGTTCCACTTCACGATTGTGTCCCACTTGTTGTTGATTCTTGACAAAAAATTAAAATTTTATATCTTTATGTTTGAAGCCTGAAATGTGACGAAAGGTTGAAAAGTTCAAGGGGGCCGAATACTTTCACAAGGCACTGTACATTTATTACTTTGCAGCTGAAGAGCAGGATTTTAGTCTGAACCATCGATAAAAATATTTAAATTTGACCGACTGCAGTGACAGTAATCAGAAATGAAAAAGAAGTGACTCCATTTCTTTGATTTGTAGTATTCTGGGATGTTCACAGATGTGATCCTCCTGATTTCAGATCCAGATGTTATTTTTAGCTGAAATTTGTTCCTCTTTCTCCACTTCTTCCTTCTTTAAAGCTCTTCGTTTGATAGAAACGCCTCCAGCTGCTTCCTGGTGCAACGACCTCGACCCCAAACACATTTATCCACTCTGACTTCTGATGGATCAGTTTGTTGGTTTTAAAGCAGAGATGCTAAGTTCAGGAATACATCCACCTCTGATTGTTGCCTCCATCACCGCCTCCCTCTCACTGACTGCTTTAATTGGCTCAGCGTTCACTTACAGGAATAACCAGTTAAAGGTCGAGAGCCACATGAAGCCGAGCGATGATCCTTTTACTGGAAACACGTCTGTTCAGGTGAAATGTCAAAGCTTTTTCCTCCCATAAGCTGCTTTTTCATTCACACTGTTAAAGAAACATACTTCTCTTATGAAAGAACTTATTTTTCTCAACCAAAGGCAGCAGGTAAAACTCACTGACTAATATTTGAAAGCAAACATGAGGTTTAAACACAAAGAACAATCAGAAACACCCACAAAAGCCTAGAAAGACTATAAGATTGAACTGTAGCTCGTTATGTCTGATTTTTCCTTAAATACATGAAAATATATATAAAATAACAAAAATAGACTGTGAATTTACCTGTCAAATGAAATAAAATTTCAAAAATTACATATTTTCTATGAAAATTTGTAAAAAAAAAAAAAAAAAAGAACTTTCAATGTAATTTTACATAAAATGTAAATTTTGTGTAGAACTACCTGTAAAAACTCTCATTTCAAAGGTAAATGCTTTCATTGTAAAAGTGGAAAAAGAGGAAATTAAATTACTGGTTTAAAAGGTTTAGACTCGTTTTTTTCGCATAAAACTATATTTCTACAGTATTAAGCCTGATTATTTGCAGTTTCTGTAGCACTAGCTAACAAATAAGCTAACTGCGCATTAAGCTAATAAAGTTGTGCTTTTTAAACTAGCTATACCAATAGCTAACAAAGTAGCTAATTTCTATTTGTCTGATGATGTTTTGTCATTTTAACTTACAGTAGCACTAGCTAACAAACAAGCTGACTTTATGTTAGGCTAATGATGTTATGCTTTATTAATAGCTGTAGTGCTAGCAAACTAGCTGACTTTACGTAAGACTGAGAATGTTTAGCTATATTAGTTAGCTGTTGCACTAGCTAAAAAGCTAGCTAACTTTATGTTACGCAGATAAGGTTTCTTTATATTAGTTTGTTGTAGCACTAGCTAACAAAAAAGGTGACTTTAAGCAAATATAGTTGTGCCACATTAGCTTGCTGTAGCACTAGCTAACATACTAATTGTCACGCTAACAGTGTTGTCCTATATTAGCTTGCCGTAGCACTAGCTAATAAACTAACTGACTTTATATTGAGCTAATCATGTTATTCTATATTAGCTTGCTGTTGCACTACCGAACAAACTAGCTAATTTCACTCCAAGCTAATAAATGCTTACTTAACCACCTGTAGCGATGGCTAATAAAATAGTTAACTTTATATTTGTCTCATAATGTTTTGTCATATTAGCCTGCTGTAAAATTAACTAAGAAACAAGCTACCTTTACATTAGGCTGATAATGTTTTGCTATATTAGTTTGCTGTTGCACAAGCTAACAAACTAGCTGACTTTATATTCAGTTAGTGAAGTTATTCTTTATTCACTTGCTGTAGCACTGGGTAAATAACTAGCTACCTTTGCATTAAGCTGATAATGATTTGCTATATTACCTTGCTGTAACACTAGCTAAAAAGCTAGCTGAGTTTATGGTAAGCTTATTCACCTTATTCAGGAAGTGAGGCAGGGCGGCGCCATTTTTGAGATCGACTTCCGGTTGACCGTCTTCGCACTACAACATCGAGTCCTCTCGCTACTGTAGCTACTTTTAACTGTTCTTTTAAGCGATTTTAACATGTTTGGCATCAATTGCGCTGTCCATGGGTGCCACAACAACTGGGGAAGGGTGAAGCTTTCTCTCGCTCAGAATTGTTTAGAGCACGGAAAGGTTCGATCTGAATGCTGCGGACCAGCTCATGGCTATGTAAACACACAGCTTGCATCGGTCACTGTCAGCGCAGCTACAGCGATTCTACCAAAGTTCAGTTTCCACTAAAGACCTAGCTATGCCATCAGTGAGGTAAAAAGATACTCTCTGCCATTTTGAAACGTTGTTATGACTGCGGTTTGGCCAGAATCAGTTTTTTGTTGCTCCAGGGAATTAGCATTAGCTTGTGACATGGCTAATAACACAGTAAACCGCAGGAGCTGTTTCACAAATGACAATAACAACCTCCGTTTGCACAACCACATCATATATATATGAATCAAATAAAGTTTTATTCAAATCAACATACCTTCCATAATATCGCAGCAGTGTGACAGCAGGACCGTCCCAACCCAGCGATACAGGAGCATCCCGTGGTCTCCACTACTCCTTCAGCTGTCACCAACACCCACGCCATGTGTGAGGAGGTACTAGCCTGACTCGGACTGACATTAGCTTTAAGAAACGTATATTCCTGTTCTTGATGTAACAGAACAGCGCCGACTTTACCACTGTGCAAATATTGATAGGCTTCAGTGCTCTTATAATTCCTCATAGCTGAGCGATCAATGCCAAGAGACAACACGAAATAGTTAAAAATATCGCCATACATGACTTGTGGCCACTTTTTCATGTCATCCTCCCACTCTGTAATAAGTCGCGGATGCGGCAGACTTGATCCATTTCTGTTTTTTAAAGAGGTTTTCGTTTCTTCCCACATCACTCTCTCAGTTGTAAACACCGGCATGATCGAGTTACCGGAAGTGCTACTCAAAACAGGAAGTCCCGCCCATTGGAAAATGGGCGGAGCTGAATAAGGTGAATAAAGTTATGCTTTATTCGGTAGTTAACTCTACGTTAGTCTGATAATGTTTTGCTATATTAGCTTGCTGCCACTCTTGCTAACAAATTAGTGGACTTTATATTGAGCTAATAATGTTCTTTAATAGCTTGCTGTAGCACTAGCTAACAAACTAGCTGGCTTGCTATGCTGAGCTAATAATATTATTCTATGCTTCCTTACTGTAGAACTAGCTAGCAAACAAGCTGCCATTGCATTAGATTGATAATGTTTTGCTATATTAGCTTACTGTTGCATTATTTTAACATTATTTTAAAAATATTTGCTGTTGTTTGAAAGAAAAAACTGCACATTACAGAAGAAAATTTTTTATTTTTTTTCAACTGTTAAACACAGATAATATCTCGTAAAATCGCAGAAAGAAATAACGAATTTACAGAAGAAGCTCTCAAGTTCATCAGTGATTTATTTTCTCTTTGAGTTTTTCCATTTCTCCAGCATCAAGGTGTTTCTTCCAGCAGGAACTTATCCTCATGTTATGCTGTTTATTCAGCTTTTAGTTTTATCTCACGGCCCATTAGAGCTGCTGCTTGTCAGATATGAAGGCGACATGTTTTGGAAGCTGCTACAATTCCAGGTCACACAAGCAGAAAATATTTCATTTCTTTTTTCTCTCTCACTCTCCAGATTTAACACTAAGTCCTCAGGCAGAACTTTGCAAGTATTAAGTCCTGCACTTTCCTGTAAATGCCAAACAGCATAAATGGAGAAACGGTCTCTGCTTCCACGCACAGACTCACAGCTGAATGTATTTGCTTGCTATCGCTCTAGCTAACAGAGTAGCTACCATAGACTGTATATACAGTATGTGAAGATCTTTATGTACAGTCTATGAATCTTTATATGCAGTCTGTGGTGGCTACCATAACATTAGACTGATGATGTTTTTGATATTAGCTTGCTTTACCACTATCAAACAAACAAGCTAACTCCACATTAAGCTTGTAAAATTGTGCTTTATTAACTAGCTGTAGCACCAGCTAACAATGTAGCTAACTTTACATTAGTCTAATAATGTTTCACAGTATTACCTTGCTGTAGCACTAGCTGACAAACTAGCTGACTTCATGTTGAATCGATAATGTTATTCTATATTAGCTTGCTGTAGAACTAGCTCACAAATTAGCTGACTTTACATTAGTCTGATAATGTTTTGTCATATTAGCTTGCTGTTAAACTAATTTTGCTAACAAGCTGCGTGACTTTATGTGGCGCTAATAATGTTTGATTATAGCTTTATTTGACAGATATTCGCTGTTATTTGGAACAAAAATGGTATACTAAAGCTGTTAAATGAGCAATATAATGTTTTACTGTATTAGCGTGCTGTAGAACTAGCTAACAAACTAGCTGACTTTGGCTGTGTCCGAAATCGCATACTAACGTACTACTCATACTAAATGTGACGTCAAAATAAGTATGTAGTGCGTTCACGTTGTATAGTATGAATAGACTGAGTACGCGAGAAATACCCAGATGTATACTATATCCGGAAAAATTTTAAGTATGCGCGGTGACCACACTAGTCATACTCAACTGCCCCATAATGCTTTGCGAGCTATCCACCGAAATGCAAGCCTCCGCGGGATATGTGGCCGGACCGCGGCGATTTTTATTTTATTTTATGTGGTTAAGTAGTCATCCTAATCATCCCACAGATTTGAGAAATAGGCGTTTTCTGACCAACGTTTTAAATTTGTCAGACGCCTCACAACGTGCTACTGAATGCTAGCAGCTAGTTGCAGCAGCTTGCTTTGCATACAGAACAAGTAGCAGCTACCTCCAGTAGCCTGCAGCTACAATTGAAACGATTCACATAATCTGGCTAATAACTGTATGAGGAGTGCCGGCTTGAAATTGCCACATTAATTATGCGACTGTTTGTTAGCGTAAAATCGACCTGAAGCCGGCATTCAGCCGAGATATTTGATAGCCGTACTTCCGGTTTTTGTCGTCGGAGGTTTGAAATGCATTATGGGAAACGGAGTAGTATACTACAGTGTGAACGGTCGGCATTCTAATCATACTTATAGTACGTAGTATACAGTATATACTTATTGACAATGTAGTATGTAGTACGTTAGTATGCCATTTCGGACACAGCCTTTATGTTAAGCTAATAAAGTTATGCTATATTGGCTTGCTGTAGCACCCGCTAACAAACTAGATGACTTTATGTTGAGCTAATAAAGGTATGCTATATTGGCTTGCTGTAGCACTAGCTAAAAACTGGCTAACTTTATGTTAAGCCAATAAAATTATGCTATATTAGCTTGCTCTTGCTCTAGCTAACAAACTACCTGACTTTATATTAGGCTAATACAGTTATCCTATATTAGCTTACTGTAGAACTAGCAAACAAATTAGCTAACTTGACATCAGGCTTATAACATTTTGCTATATTCAATTGCTGTAGAACTAGCTAATAAAGTAGCTACCATTTCATTAGGTTGATAATGTTTTGCTATATTAGCTTGCTGCAGCAAGCAAGGTAGACTTTTGCTGTTTTATGGGGAAAACACTGCATAGTAAAGACGTAAAAACATTAAGTATTTTTAACTGCTAAATTACAGAAAATATGTCGTAAAACCACACAAAGAGAGAATTAGTTTACAGAAGAAGCTCTCAAGTTCATCAGTGATTTATTTTCTCTTTGAGTTTTTCCACTTCTCCAGCATGAAGGTGTTTATTCCAGCAGGAACTTATCCTCATGTGATGCTATTTATTCAGCTTTTAGTTTTATCTCACGGCCCATTAGAGCTGCTGCTTGACAGATATGAAGGCGACATGTTTTGGAAGCTGCTACAATTCCAAGCCACACAAGCAGAAAACATTTCATTTCTTTTTTTTTTCCTCCAGATTTAACACTAAGTCCTCAGGCAGAACTTTGCAAGTATTAAGTCCTGCACTTTCCTGTAAATGACAAACAGCATAAATGGAGAAACACGCCGGTCGCTGCTTCCACACAAACAGACTGGCGGCTGAATGGAGGAGATGTTTGCTGAGGACGAGAGGAAGCGTTGATGGGTGACGCTGGGCTTTTACTGGGAGGCCGAGAGATGAAAAACATCATTATCATGGCGCTGAAGAGTATCTGCTCCATCAGAGGCGAAGGTGTGCAGTGGCGGCGGCGGCTCGCTTTAATTAGCTGCTTTGTGAATCCGCTGCAGTCATTATGTGCGTTTAATGGCAATAAATGATGAGTGGAAGTCAAAGGAAGGAAAGAAAGAGACGAGCTGCAGCCTGGCGGGTTATTAAAGGAAACTCTTTGATCCGGTGAACTGTAGAAAAAAAAACACAGTAAACAACCACATGTGCTTCCTGTTTGACACCAACGCCAAAAAATGATCCTTAGCCAAAAACTGATTACAAGCAAATGCACAAAACTGCCTCTGTGGGGACGCCAAAAGCTTCTTACAACTGAATAAATGCGACCAAAGAAATGTTTGCAGCATAATCAGTCCTGATGTTAAGGATTAAACTGGGGATGCAATGAATAATCAATCAACTATTACATTTGTCACCAACTTTTTGATTGGTTTGAGTCATATTTTGAGAAAAAAAGTCACAATTCTCAGACTCCAGGTTTTTACATGTGTATATTCCATAGTTTATTTCAGTAAACTGAATCTCTTTGCAGAAATAACATATTATTATATTTTTCTCTGGGAAAAGAAGAGTAAATGTACATGTTGAATGTAAAACACAAGAATCTGTTCTTCTGTAAGACGTGGCTACACATTTAGACTGTTTATCTGTATTTTAATTAGTTAAAAATGTTATTCGTTTTACAGATGTTTGTCATTATTTTCACAGTTTCAATGATCAGCTAAATAAACTAGTGTGTGAGTGTTATATTAACTAACTTTACATTAGGCTGATAATGTTTTGATGTATTAGCTTGCTGTATCACTAGCTAACAAACTAGCTGACTTTATATTAAGGTAATAATATGCTATATTAGTTTGTCCTAGCACTAGCTAACAACCTAGCTGACTTTATGTTCAGCTAAAAATGTCATTCACTAAAAGCTTTTTGTGACACTAGCTAGTTTGTCAGCAAGTGCTAGAAAAAAGCTTATAGTTAATGGCCTTATAAGCTGAACATAAAGTTAGGTAGTTTGCTAGCCAGAGCTACAGTAAGCTAATATAGCTTAACCTTATTCACTTAGCATAAAGTCAGTTGTTTCTTTTTGCTTGCTCTACAAAAGCCTCATAGTGAATGAAATGATTGGCATCACATGAAGTCAGCTACAGCAAGCTAATACAGCAGAACCTTATTAACCTGATATACAATCACAAGCAGGTTTGCTAACAAGGGCTAGGACAAGCTAATATAGCATAACATGTTTGGACTACTGTAAAGTTATGTAGTTTGTTAGCTAGTAGTGCAGCAAGCTAATTTAACATAACATTATTAGCTCAAGAGAAAGCTAGGTTTTTGCTAGCTTGTGCTACAGCAAGCTAATATAGCATAACATTATTACTTGATATACAATCACAGGCACGTTTGTTAGCGTCACATTATCAGCCTATTGTACCACATTGTACAACTATTGTACTGCTACATACAGTAGTATGTAGCTAGTAATGCTAATATACAGCATTACTAACTTAAATAAAGTCAGCAAGTTTGATAGTTTGTGCTAGAACAAGCTAATATAGCATAGCATTTTCAACCTGTTGTACTACATTGTACTACTACAGTAAGCTAATATACATCATTATCAGCTTAAATAAAGTCAGCTAGTTTCTTACTCATGCTACAGCTGACAACTCAACACAGCATGACATTATTAGCTTCATGACAGTATTAGCTTCAACGGCTCATTTTATATCCCAGGCTGACAAAAATGATCATTTATTCTATGTTTCTTCAGAGCCACCACCATGTGCGGTGACTCAGTGGATGAAGATGCTCCAGTTACTGCAGCCAAGTCGTCTTAGCTCTGATCCACCGCAGCGCTCTGCTGTTTATTATCCAGAGTGATTTTTATTCTAATGTATAATTTCACTGTTTTATTGTTGTTGCGACCTGCAGAGCTCTGAACTCTCTAAGGGGTTCTGCACGGATGTGACAAGAATAATAAAAAAAATAGACGCCGCCACTGAAAATAGTTTCTTTTCCTCTGATCTTTGGAAAATAATTGGATGTCTCTGTAGCCCCGACGGTATTTAAATGAATCTGGGAAGCCGAAAATTCGACTTTGATTTAACGTATGCAGCATGTGACAAGGTGGCGCTTTGATTTATGGGGTCACCAGCCGAGAACATTAGGAAGCACTGATCTAACGCGCCATCAGCTGATTGGCGAAGGATTTCATTCTCAGCTTATCCCACCTTGTGGAAAATGGGATGGCGTCTCCACGGAGATTTGTTTTATACTGTCGCCTTCTGCATTATTCCTTCACTCTGTGACTGTACATGGAGTCCCGGCTTGGTTTGCTTTTCTTCCGTTATCTAAGTTTGAATATTGATATCGTCTCAACAACAGAATGAAATCAGGCAGATTTGTCAGTGACAATAGAAGACGAAGGAACTCGTGTCGATATCAATCTGACAAAAACAGCTTCTATTGTGCAGCATCGATGTTCATACAGAGAAAATTCAGCCTCCACAGAAAAACAAGGCAGATTTAATACAGTACAGCCTCAAAAAGTAATTCTGGGACCATTTAATACCAAATAAAAACAAAAAAAAGCTAATTTACTGATCTGAAGAAGTTGCAAAGATGAGTTCTGTTGACATAATAATGTTTGTTGGCCCAATATTAGGTGTTGTTTACACACATCTTTTACTCATCTTGTTAAATTACAAATGTGAATAATGTCCACATCAAAATCAGTATTTTATCGTTGTAATCTGTTCCTTTACAATATTTGACCATTAAATTACACTACATTTAATGTATCACCAAAAATAACGTTATTTATAAAATATACATGTATCTGTGCTGTTATTTTAAAGAAAAAATATATTAAAATAGCAAACTATTCGTTTAACTATATATATATATATATATATATATATATATATATAAATGTATATACATGGTAAAATCACAGAAAAAAGTATTAATTTACACGTTTAGGTGAAAACTCAAAATAATGTATAATGTCCACATCAGAAACCTTTATTGTCCAAGCAGTAATTAGTTCCTGTTACATTTACAAATATACCTACACTGTTTTGATGTATTTTCATTTCGTAAAACGTCATCATTTAACAGATATTTGCTGTTCTCTTCACAGTTTTTACAGTCAGCTAACAAACAAGCTGACTTGACATTAAGCTAATAATATCATTCACTATGGGCTTTTTGTAGAACTAGCTAAAAAAACTACCTGATTTTATGCTAAATTAATAAGGCTATGCTATATTTGCTTGCTGTAGGTCAGGCAAAAAAACAACTAACTTTATGTTCCGCTAATGGGAATGGCTAGTGTGACATCACGGACCACTTCTGTGTCCTACGCCGTGGCGCACCGAATAAAAAAATGGCAGTAGCGAAAGAACCGGTCACCTTTTTCACTGTGACATCTTATTTTGCGGATTTTCCGAAGTCGGTAAAGCGAGGTCTTAACTCTTACAACTCAAGCAGAGTTGCAAATGTTAGTGTGCTGGCAGGTGGTTTTAAAGGGAAAGTGCAAGTCACATAGACCCATATCCTCGTCAAGTCGAGTATTTTGGGCAGATTGGTCAAGCAAGTCCAAGTCCCCAAAACTGGGACAAAAGTCTCCCTCGGCAGACTTTATTCTTATAAATTAAAAGTATAAACTTATTATCAGAGACTTTAATCTCGACCACTTTTAGTTTCTTTTGTAATGTGGCCCAAACACTCCTCGTAACACTAAAAGATAACATGATTCAAGCGGCTAATACTAGCTAGCGCACGTTAGCTCCCGGCGCTAAATGTATTTTCTAAGATTAGAAATCCGACTTACCTTATCAGTGTCAGCCATCTTCTCTTCTCCTTTTCGTCCAGAGGAAAGCGGTAGAAAGATATCGTTTTATTTACATCATTTCTATTGTTGCAACATGGGACACAACACAGCACCATTATATCGTTGGTTTGGTAGGACACGGAAGTGACGTTTTTGGACACGATGACGTAGTTACTAGCCATCCCCATAATGTCATTCGTGATAGCCTTTTAGTTGCACATGCTAAAAAAAAGTTGCTGACTTTACGATAAGCTAATAATGTTATGCTGCATTGGCTTGCCGTATCACAAGCTATCAAACTAGCTGACCTTATGTTAAGCTAATAATGCCATTTACAATAGGGTTTTTGTTGCACCAGCTAAACACCCCCCAAAACTAGTTGACTTTACTATAAGTTAAGAATGTTATGCTATATTAGCTTGCTACATCACTTGCTAACAAACTAGCTGATTTTATGTTAAGCTAAAGATGTTATTCACCTTAAGCTTTTTGTTGCACTAGCCAAGCTGACTTCATGTTAAGTTATAAGGTTACGCTATATTAGCTTGCTGTAACAAAACCTAACAAACTAGCTAACTTTATGGTAAGTTGATAATATAATTTACTGTAAGCTTTTTGTTGCATTAGTTAACAAACTGTCTGACTGTATGTGAAGTTAATAAGGCTATGCTATGGTAACTTGCTGTGGCAGAAGCTAACAAACTACCTGACTTTATGTTAAGCTAATAATGTTGTTGTATATTAGCTTGCTGTAGCAGAAGCTAAGAAAGTAGCTGACTTTATGGTAAGCTCATAATGTCATTCATTATAAGATTTTTGCTGCACTGGCTGAAAAAACTAACTGACTTTACATAAAGCATGCTAGATTTTTTTTGCTGGTGCTACAAAAAGCCTAGAGTGAAGGAAATTGCGTATTAGCTTAAGGTTATGCTTTATTACCTTGCTGTACCACAATTTAATTAATTTTCACAATTTTACAGTCAGCTGAGTTTATGTTAAGCCAATAATGTTTTATTATATTAGTTTGCTATTAGCTTGCTAACAGACTAGCTGACTTTATGTTATGCTAATAATATCATTCACTCTGAGCTTTTTGTAGCATTAACTGACAAGCTAGCTTTATGTTATGCTAATAATGTTAAGACAATAATGTTGTTGTATATCAGCTTGCGGTTGTACTAGCTAACAAACTAACCAACTTTTCAACATGCTGATAATATTATGCTCTATTAGCCTGTCCGAGCACTAGCTACCAAGTGTGCTCATGATTGTGTATCAGTTTCATAAAGATATGCCATATTAGCTTGCCATAGCACAAGCGAATGAACTAGCTGAGTTTATGGTAAGCTGATAATGTTATTTAATCATATTTTTCTGTGTACTAGCTAACAAACTATTAAATTTTACAACACACGGATACTGTTATGCTGTATTAGCTTGCTGTAGCACTGGCTAACAAGCTACTTAAGTTTATGTAAAGCTAACAGTGTCATTTATAATAAGCTTTTTGTAGCACTAGGTTATAAAAAATAACTGACTGCTAATAATGGTGTATATTAGCTTGCTGTAGTAGCACAATGTAGTACAATAGACTCATAATATTGAGCTATATTAGCTTGTCCTGCCACTAGCTAATAAACGTGCTTGTGATAGTATATGAAGTCTTAGCTTTATTTGTTTTTCTTTTAAATGCTGCTATCTTGAATATTGATTTCATCTCAACCACAGAATGAAGAATATAAGAAGAGGGAACTTCTGTCGATATGAACAGCTTCCATTGTGCAGGTTTTCAAAGAGCTGGATGTTTGAAACGATTTCATCTGCTGGTTCTGTCAGACCTCGAGCTGCAGGATTCCAGTCGCTAATGACGACCACTTCCATGTCCCCGTGTGGGTATTTTTCCTTGGGCGAGCTGAAAGAGTGGAATTAAAGCGTGAAAGGCCCGAATTAGCTTTTCAGGGGAACAATAAAAGAGGGGAGCAAACGTGAAAGGCAGTGAAACAAGAAACATTAGCTTTGGAAATGATCTCATAATCCGCGCAATTAAAATGAAGTGGCTGACAATGTCGTTTGGCCGCTTCCGTCCGCTATTGTTGGACGTCGGCTCCTCGCAGCCACATGTTCCTTTGATCCTTTCACGAGTCTCCGGAGCTCCATGCAGAGGAGAACATTAGGAACATTTGTTTCAATGACTACAGCTGCCGGCGATTTGAAAATGGGAACTGTGTTTGCATTATGGGGACATGAGGGCCGTTCAGACTTGGTCTAATTTCCACTCTGATGCTTTTCTCGGGCATTTGTCCATTTGTCAGCTGTGAAATGTTGCCGCCGCCGCCATGCAGGCCGCAGCAGAACAGAGAATTCTGCTCTGGCCTGCATGGTGGTGGTGGCAACATTTTAATGCTTGTGCTAAAGCATTTGTAGAATTTATAGCAAATGACATCATTAGCTATACATAAAGTCAGCTAGTTTGTTAGACTGTGCTGGGGCAAGTAAGCTTATATACAACAGCATTATTAGCATGTTAGTGTGCGCTACAACAAGCTAATATAGCACAGCATTATCCACCTATTGTACCACTATTGCACTACTACAGCAAGCAAATATACAATGACATTATTTGCCTAAATAAAGACAGCCAGTTTGTTAGCTCATGCTAACAACTGTTTAATATAGCATAGCCTTAGAAACTTGATACACAAACACAAGCACATTAATGAATGCTAAGGCAAGCTAATATAGCACAACACAATCAATTTATTTTAAAGCCTGCTAATTTGCTATTATGCTAATATAGCATAATATTATTAGCACAACATACTGTCAACTACTTTGTTAGGAAGTGATACAGCAAATTAATATAGAAAAACATTATCAGCCAGTTGGTAATTTGCTAGCTAGTACTACAGCAAGCTAATATAGCATAATATTATTAGTTTTACATATAGTCAGCTAGTTTTTTAGATAGGGATACAGCAAGCTAATATAGCATAATGTTAACAGCCTGTTGTAAAGTTTGGTAGTTTGTTAGCTGGTGTTACAGCAAGCTAATTTAACATCATGTTATTAGCACAGCATAAATTCAGCTATTTTGTTAACTTGTGCTACAGCAAGCTAAAATAACATAACCGTATTAACTTCATGCACAATCACAGGCACATTTGTTAACTAGTGCTAGAGCAAGTTAATATAGCATAACAATATCAGCCTGTTGTAAAGTGTAGCATTAAATGCTGCTGCCGCCACCGTGCAGGCTGCAGCAGAACTGCCTTTCCTTTTCCTGTTGCTCACAGATCACCTGAGCCGCCGACACCTTTCTGATGGCAGCTTTGTCAGGATCCTCATCTCCGCTGCAGAGCTGCCGACTGAATCGTCCTCCGATGCAGCCACTGTGGAGAATTTAATTTGGGAAACACAGACGCTGCAGAGAGTTTCACTCCCGCCGATGATGGATGAGCGCAAGTCTTTCAGATGCAAAGAACCCTCACATTTAGGGCCTGAGCGCCGCCGTCGATGGCGTCCTTGAGGGAAGTGCTCTCCTTCATAATCAGTGTCCAACTAACCAGAAAACAGGCGGAAGTAAGTTACAATTCCATTTCCCAGCAGTGATGAAAATCTCCTCCTGAGTTCAGAGGTGTATTTTATCATTAGGCAAAGTATGTCTGCACCAAACCAAGAGGAACCAAACTCTGCACCGCCATGTTCATGCAGCCGGCGGCACATCTGGTGGTACAAGTGATGGAATCAGTGAAGTCTGTGGCGCCTCTGCAGAAAAACAAGCAAATTTTAACTGTGATGCCTCAAAACATACAGTTAACTATTATGATAGCTTGTGCTACAACAAGCTACTATAGCATAAGATTTCCAGCCTATTGTAATACTGTTGCAATGCTACAACAAGCTAATATAACATAGCATTATTAATTTCACATAAAGTCAACTAGTTCATTAGCTTGTGCTACAACAAGCTAATATGGCAAAATGATATAATCTCAGCGTATTGTACTGCAATGTATTACTATTGTACTACTAAAGTAATCTAATAAACAACAATATTACTAGCTGAAAAAAGTCAGCTAGTTTGCTAGCTTGTGCAACAAAAAGCTTATACTGAATTACATTATTAGCTTAACATAGTCAATTAGTAATACAGCAAGGTAATGTAGCATAGCATTATCAGCCTATTGTAAAGTTTGGTAGTTTGTTAGCTAGTACTACAGCAAGCTAAAATAGCACAACATTATTAGCTTAACATAAAGTTTGCTAGTTTGTTAGCCAGTACTACAGCAAGCTAATATACAATATCATTATTAGCTTCAGTAAAGCTAAAATTCCAGCAGCTAGCTGCTCCACAGTCTCCTTTCTGTTTCCATCTGTTTCCCCATGTGGTGCTGCTCTGCTCCGTCTGACGGCAGAATCTGAAGAATCAGCACCATTATTTTCTTTTCCAGAGAAAAGACTATTTATGAACTCCCTCTTTCTGCTGGTTTCACTCTCTGAGAGCTTTTAAATTCTGGCAGTCTGACTTTAACTCAGCAGAGCAGCAGCCACTTGGGTCAGAAGTCACAATAGCGGGGTAATGATGTCTTAAAATGGACAAAATGTTCCTTTATAGGAGCACGAGGAGCAAAGAGCTGCCAGCCAGTCGCCTCATTAACGTCACTCACGCAGTAATATCCATCCAAAGTTTGCCAACAGATCATTTTTTATTCAGTGTTTCATCCATAAGAAGCAGGATGTGTTATTTCTTCATGTAAAACTTGCATTCGCTGCGATTAAATCACAACGGAGCTCACATTAGCTGCAGCACATGAATATAACATGCAGTATAAATAATAACCAGGCAGCAACATGGGGGAACATGGCGGCGTTTCTCTGCTCCATTGACTCAGCTGTTAGACAACGACACCCCAGACAGTTCTACTGATCCTAATTAAACCCACAAGATAATATGAGAAGGAACTGCAAAATGACAAAGATTTATCAATTAATCTGAGTTTAGAATTAAGATTTTTAATCAAAATCACTATATTCTGCATGTTTCATTCAAAAAAAATGCTAAAAATCAAAGCATTCATACTAAGAAAGACCACAAAGAGACACAAAACTGACAAAAAATGACACAATTAAGACACAAAATGACAAAAACCAGACAAAATCCACTGAACCCCAAAACATAGTGGCTTATCTTTAAAAAAATTACCAAATTACACCATTTACCAGCCAGAATCTGTAAAAACACAAAAACTTGTCAATAAATCTGAGCTTAAAATTGTGATATTTCATCTAATTCACTGTATTCTAAATGTCTCATTCAAGAAAATGTTAAAAATTAATCATTGGCACCAAAAAGACCACAAAGAGAGACAAAATGACAAAAAATGACAAAAAATTACACAACTGAGACATAAAATGACAAAAAAAATTCAGAAAACCCACTGAACCCCCAAACCTGGTGTCTTATCTTTTTTTTAAAAAGTACCAAAATGACACCATTTATCAACCAGAAACTGTAAAAACACAAAGATTTATCAACAAATCTGAGATTAGTTTTATGATATGCCATCAAAATCACTTTATTCTGCATGCTTCATTTAAGAAAAATACTAAAAGCAAACTATTTGGACCAAAACACAACCACAAAATGACATAAAACTGACAAAATATGACAAAAACAAAACTGAAAACCCACTGAACCCTCAAACCTGGTGATTTATCTTTTAACAAATACCAAAGATAATACATCTAGAGAAAATAGAAGGTGCACCTGCAAAGGTTTGTTCCAGACATTTAAACCTCCATCACTGTCTGAAGAAAAGCTGCTTCCAGCTCGTTGTTTTTGCTGTTATTGTCCTTAAAACTGCCTCTGATCGAAGACGTTTTTATCCCCAGCAAGCAGCCAAAAACCTCCCCCATCATCTCCAGAGCTGAATGTTTCCCTGAGGAGCTGGAGGAAATCACAGCAGAGCAGCCGCGATATATAAATACTCTGTTTATAATTAAGTATCAATGCTCGTCCTGCCTGTTCATTAACCCTCTGAGGAGCAAATCCTGGAAAAGCATGTTTACTTTCACAATGATCACCAAAGTGACACCGTTTATCTCACGGAAACTGTAAAAGCAGAAGGAAGAGCTTCATTTGTGACACAGAAAAGCTGGAAGTAGTCGTGTTTCATCAAAATCATGTTGTTCTAAACGTCTAATTTAAAAAAAATAGATGTCTAGTTTCATTTTTAAAGACACAGAGGTTCATCCTGTGGGGATAACGAATGTGCACCGCGTGGTTCCATCAAGAAAATGAACCAAATCTCAGCTAAAAAATCTGATATTTCATAAGAAAATTTTTATTTTACACAACTCATTCAGCATTTACACTAAAGACACGAGATAAATGGTTCAAAATGTTGGGTTTGTCTGCACAATTCTGAAGTCACGACTAAAAAAAATGAAAATATTTATGTCCAGAATAACTCAACAATTGTCCAAAATGTCCAAAATTTGTTGGTAAAAATCTGAGTTAAAATGCTTCAAAATTGGTCAAAAATGACATAAATTTGTTGAAAATGGTAAAAACAGTTATGAGTCAAAACTGGTCAGAAAGATTCCACCTTTTTCTTTTTTTACCATCTAAATCCATAAACTCTACCTTTTTTAAAAACAATCTAATGTCATAAATTCTAATTTTTTATCATCTAAATCCATAAATTTGACTCTTTTTTTATCATCTAACTTCATAAATTCTATCTTTTTTATCATCTAACTTCATAAATTCTATCTTTTTTATCATCTAAATTCATAAGTTAGACTTTTTTTAACCGTCTAAATCCATAAACTCATCTTTTTTTAGGTCTGACTTCCTGCAGTTTGACTCCAGAGTGAATCTCCTAAAAACCGAGTCCTTAAATCCATAAATAAACCTCCTCTGCTTAACAAACACGTTATTTTAAGGTTTCTAGTTTCCTGTATTCCCTCCAAAGCAACTCTGAGCTGCTGAACCTCTGTATGAAGGATCCTGGAAACCACTGGTTTTATACCGAGAGGTGAGAACTGAGACGTTTCCTGGAGATGAAATCCAAATAAGAGCAGCTCAGAGCATCAGAGCAGGTCAGCTGGAAAAGCTCCAGATCAGCTGTTAGAAGAACGTTTCACCTGGAAATCACCAACCAGAACTGCTCCTTCTACAGTTAACATGACCCTCTTCTGCATTAGCTCCACTTAGACCTTCGTTAGCAGCAGCATGTTCTTCTACCGTCTCGTTAACACGTTTTATTCACCTTCTGGACTCCAGCTGGCGCTTCTACCTCCTTAATTCTCACGTTCTAATCTAAAGTCCTGCAGCTCCACAGAAACACAAAACTCAGAGATGTCTTCTGAGAAGTTTTAAATAATTCTGGAATAAACCTGTCCAACATGTTTACTCAGATCAACTCTAAAAAAATGGAAGCTCCACCTGCTACAGATGCTGAACTGTTCCCATGTTCCTCCATGCTGAATGGATCTCCAACAACCAGAAGATGTTTCACCACGCTGAATGGATCTCTATCTACTAGAAGATGTTTCACCATGCTGAATGGATCTCCAACTACAAGATATTTCAGCATGCTGAATGGATCTCCAAGTGATTTTGATAAAATATCATAATTCTTTCCTCAGACATGTTGATAAATCTTTGTATTTATACAGTTTCTGGTTGATCAACGGTGTCATTTTGGTCATTTAAAAAAAAAGAAGTCACTAAGTTTTTGGTTTTATTTGTGTCGCTTTTGTCATTTTTTGGTCAGTTTTATGTCGTTTTGTGTCTCTTTGTGGTCTTTCTTGGTACAAAGGCTTTATTTTTGACAAATTTTGGAAAAAAGACATAAAAAAACAATTTTGATGAAATAATTCTAAAGTCAGATTTGTTGACAAATCTTTGTGTTTTTACAGTTTTGTGGTGATAAATGGTGTCATTTTGGTCATTTGTAAAAAGATAAACCACTAGTTTTAGGGGTTTTACTGCTTTTCTGTGTTGTTTTTGTCATTTTGTGTCAGTTTTATATGGTTTTGTGTCTCTTTATGGTTGTCTTTTGGAAGATAAGTTACAAGATTTCAGTTTTCTGAGGGTTAATGCAGGTTTAGCTCTGTTGTGTGTCTGTTGTGTGTCTGTTGTGTGTTGTGTGTCTGTTATGTGTCTGTTGTATGTCTGTTATGTGTCTGTTGTGTGTCTGTTGTGTGTCTGTTATGTGTCTGTCGTGTGTCTGTTGTGTGTCTGTTGTGTGTCTGTTGTGTGTCTGTCGTGTGTCTGTTGTGTGTCTGTTGTGTGTCTGTTGTGTGTGTCTGTTGTGTGTCTGTTATGTCTGTTGTGTGTCTGTTGTGTGTTGTGTGTCTGTTGTGTGTTGTGTGTCTGTTGTGTGTCTGTTATGTGTCTGTTGTATGTCTGTTGTGTGTCTGTTGTCTGTTGTGTCTGTTGTGTGTCTGTTGTGTGTTGTGTGTCTGTTATGTCTGTTGTGTGTCTGTTGTGTGTTGTGTGTCTGTTGTGTGTTGTGTGTCTGTTGTGTGTCTGTTATGTGTCTGTTGTATGTCTGTTGTGTGTCTGTTGTCTGTTATGTCTGTTGTGTGTCTGTTGTGTGTCTGTTGTGTGTCTGTTGTGTCTGTTGTGTGTCTGTTGTGTGTTGTGTGTC